>NC_092342.1:227394090-227709772 GCF_046630445.1 Rutidosis leptorrhynchoides | reverse complement strand
TAGGGTTGATTATCGTTTCGTACTCGCTTTCTGTCTATGATATTAAACCTCGTTATTATCGTCCTTTCACCAATAAACATGATTAAAACCTTTTATAAAATCGACAATTATAAGGTAATTAATTATATGTGTTTGTACATTGGCCAAGGTATGAACCCATCGGAAATACTATAAAGTACATGGGAAATTACCATAGGACCAGATCAAGACATTGGTCAAGAGTATAAGACTCATGTTGATGTACTATAGGACCACTTGAGCATGGTTAAGGTTAGAAGCTCTGGAACCACAATAAGTCTAGTACATAGTGGATAACTAAGGGATTCATTGGGTAGATTTAAGTAAGGGATTGTTTAAATCATAAATGGGAAATTAACGCACTACAATACAAACTAAGCTTATAAATCTTTAAGGATGACTGAGAACTATCAGAGGTTCTAATTTGTCTACAAACCCTTAGATTTTACCAAACCATTGACAGAAAATAATTCGAAACATAACCATAACCAACCATTTGGGTGATGCACTAAGGTGTTAAGAAAGGTTGGATATTATATGTATATGGCTATGCTACTTTATTCCGGCGCCCAAGGTATGCATTGCACCCAATGTGGGCCGCTTATATCCTTAAACCGGATAAAGCGTCGGGAGTTGAGCACAGTCCATCCGATCAGAATCTTCAAAGCCTAGTTCCTCGTGACATGCTAATCGAGAAACCGCTTAGTGGGGAATCTAGTGTTCACACTAAGGTATATCTATCCAATATGTATCTCGCAATCATCCCAACACTACATTATCTTAAATCATGGTGAACCACGTCTTCTATGTCCTTAGCTGTTGCATGCTATCTAGCTTATTTTACTTATATTGCTTTAATATTTTAAATACAATTATAAATCAAATAAACTCAACTATAGCCTTTACATAATTTGATATTCCGGATAAAGTGGTGTCAAGAATAAACTGGTTGGACTTGGTTGTTGGATTTTCCGAACAGTCGCCAATTTATTGGGACCAAAAGGATTCTGCCTCTCCACACAAGGTGTACCTGGCTACTAGTCTTGGATACTGAATTGTGTACAAACCCATCGTAATCACTAAATTATCTGAATAAGCTCCGTTTCAAATTCGACCGCTCAAGGAACGACCCTAGGTCATATTTGCCCTTGCTAACCCATATGAAGGATAATAGATTTAGGCCCAGCATATATAAATTAAACAATCAAATTTTTCTATTGATATCCTGAATTGACATTTTGCGACCTAACGACACCACATAAATAAACTGTCTGATTCGGGCATATCAAGGAGTAGTTAATTTTTGGCATCGCTACTGGGGAGTGGTAGTACGATTTGGAGCCTGTTTAGATTAGTTAATTTTTAAGAGACCCTTTTGACTGAGACTAGCTTTGTCAGAAGTTACTAGTTTACCGTAATTAGGTTAGATATTAGCTTAATTTAGATTAATTAAAACGTTTAAAATGGACTTCCTTATTAGTGAACCTTTAAGGTGGTTTAACCTACTTAGACCGCTAAGAATTCTTCCGACATCCTTTCTTCTATCCGATATCATACATTGTACCCATCCGATGAGATCCACATTTACCTGCCGATAGTTCGACGATGGCCGCATGCATCACTCTCGCTGACATCACTAAACCCTTGTTAGAAGGACGAGGAGGACCGATACTCTATCCAGAGGGTAACGGAGCATCTTTTGTGCTTAAGCATAGCATCATACAACTCATTCAGAATCACTGTCTCTTCCATTGCTTACCAATTGACGATCCCAACTCTCACTTAGATAGATTCCTCTCCTTATCCAACTCATATAAGCAAAATGGGGTTGAATAAGATGTAGTTCGTCTGTATCTGTTTCCCTATTCCTTAACTCTTCATGCAAAAATCTGGTTCAAGGGGTTAGAACCCAATTCTATCACCTCATGGGAGGAAATGGCAACAACTTTCTTAATCAAGTATTTTCCCCCATCAAAACAAATCAGACTTAGGAATGATATCGTAAACTTTCAACAAGTATGCGAGGAATCACTCTACACTGCATGGGAAAGATTCAAACATTTGCTTCGAAGATGCCCGAACCACCGTCTTGAGAGCTCTGATCAAATTTTGACCTTCTATAAAGGTCTGAATCAGAACAACAAGTCAACTCTTGATGCTGTTTCTCAAGGTAACTTCATGAAATTCACTGCTGATGAGCCCTGGAGATTGATCGAGGATATGACTATGCACCATCAAGATTGGAACACGGAATAGCACATTTCATCAGCAACACCGCTTTCCGCCTCCGATCCCATCGAAAATAAAACCATCAAATTTCTCTTGGACCAAATAGAAAACCTCACCAAAGAAGTTGGAGAGCTAAAGAAACTCCCGCAACAAGTTTCTCAAGTGCAATTATGCCAGAATTGTACTAACCTGTAACACCGTACGTTTTTTTATTATTATTATTATTATTATTTTAAATCACGGCAAAAGTATTTAAAGCATATAATATTCATATGCTAAAATCACCTCGTTAATATACATTACAATCCACTGGTGTTACTTTTCAAAATAGTTAGGCATAGTCATCAGACATCAGAGTTCTTCAGTGTGTTAAACATAACCAGAATACGATTATCTTCTCCCGCCTCTAGCATACAAAACAATATAACCTGTAGGGGAGAAAATTTGGGGGATTAGCATAACGCTAAGTGAGTGAGATATCCTAATAGATACTAATAGAAACGTACCAAGCCTAGCTTTTAGGGATCATGCATTAGGTGAAGGGCATAAGGACATAGCATTACACAGCTATCACATAATATAGCATTACTCAACTATATCATGCAGAGCTAGGCAGTGATTCGATTAACAGAGTAGCAATAACATCAACAAGCTATTCAGTAAAGGCACCAAAGGCACTACACTAACATAGCCTTACATAGCTATACAATAAAGGTAGCCATAGCTATACATAGATACTCACTAATGATATCAATAGCTCTACACAGTTATTCACTCTCATAGCACTAACGGCTATATATATCACTAACGGCTATAAAACCCCAAGAGGATCGTTGACCCTGCCAGGTCTACAACTACTAGCTGATCAAGCTAGAGCCGTACCGATAGCTCCAGTTATTGTCCCACAGTATACCTCTCCTGACATTTACATATGTCAATTGCAATATACTACCCGTACAATAACCCCCGAGCTCAACCCTTCTATACACAGTTGACCTCTTCTGTCCCTTCTATACACGGACGGTACTAACCCTTCTATACACGGCCAGTTCCCAAATGTGCACATAACCCACCTACAATCTCACCGTAGGTAACATCACTAATAACCACAAGGAAATCTAATCAGGCATTCTACTATTTCAATCTAAGCGGAAACCTGATAATAGTAGTATAACCTACTACTTATCATTATAACTGTGATGCCCCGTACTAAATTATCATGTACGGACCATCAACAACAGGATCATTACAAGGTTAAGTACTATATGCGATTTCAAAAAGAGTTTGCATTCATAATAAAAGTGACGTCATAACCAACATCGAACGTTTTACATCAAAAGTATGCTTCGCTAAGTAGAAGCAATTAATAAGTGTATGTGACCCCAATGGTCGTTACAATCATCGTTTCAAAAGTACTAAAGTTTGAATGCAAAAGTAAGCGTTCATGCAGTGACATCTCTAAAGCAGCGGGTGTCTACAGCAAGACTAGTATAACAGCGGAAGCAACCTTAAGAACCTGAGAAAAACATGCTAAAAATGTCAACACAAAGGTTGGTGAGCTATAGTTTAAGTATAACAGTAATGTAAGGTAGGCCACAAGATTTCAGTGCTACAAAGAGCGTTTCAAAACAGTAATCCAATCAGTATGTTTAAGTATATGCTCAACCGTGGGCACTCGGTAACTAACTTAACGTTTAATAATATATCACCCCCTGAAAGTACACTTGGAAAGTGCGTATGTATACGAAGTATTAAACACTCATTAAATGCTAGCGCGACTAGCCTGAGTGTGGATGTCAAACCCTATGGATCCATATCTAAGATTCGCGTTCACCGGTTCAAAAACCAATGATTAAACGTTACCGAGCTAAAGGGAATGTTTCTGCCGTTATATAACCCACACATATATAAAGTTTAAGTACTCGTGCCTAGTATGTAAAACATAAAATCCGCATGTATTCTCAGTTCCCAAAATAAGTTAAAGTAAAAAGGGAATGCTATAACTCACAATGATAAAGTAGCGGTAAAGTATGACTCAGAAACTAAGCAAGTAATGAAGGTTGTCCAAAACGGGTCCTCAATCTAAGTCAAATAGTACTAAGTCAGTAAATCATCCCAATAGGTTTAAAATTATGTAAATAAGGTCTTAAGGGTCATCATCATTCATCATCAAACAAAAGGTGTAAAGTAAGTTTCGTTCATGAAAAGAGTTTAAAACAAAGGCTGAGTTCGGTCAGTCACCACGGCCTCTATACCTACTGAAATAAGGTGAGACTAGTGGCCATGGCTCCGTATATGAGTCCTTTAGTTGTGGTAAAAATTACAGAAGTAAAATCGTCTTCGTTTGACCGTGGCGACGGTCTAAGTGCGAGTAGGTCAGAATTTTAAGCACAACGTTAAATGGACATAGTGACGATCGGAGGGTCATAAATCCTAAACCGTAACTCGGATTAAGACGAGTCCTATATGAAAAGTTATCTACTCGAACAGAGATATCTGAAAATTATAATTACACTAGCCCAGGTCGTACGAGTCAGACACAAAAACAATAGAACAGTAGGGTCAGTAGATTCCGGTGGTTCTTGGTGCTCGATGCTTATCATGGTTTTGATCCTTGATGCATATAGCTTCAAGTGTACAACTCGTTGATGTGTTTGCATCATTTTCACCAAGGTTTGACCTTCATAACCCAAGTGTAAGTCTAAGACATGAATCACAACTCACTTAAGTGTTGCAAGTGTTTTGATGAACCAAAGTTACATCAAAGTCTTAGATTCAACACATACATGAAATGTAAAAGTAATGTAGAACTATAAACTTGAAAATAAACTAACTAATCAAGATCTTAAGATGTAGAACATAGTTCTTAGTTTGATCTTGAAGATCCAAGACTCAAAAGTCTAGATCTAACATAAGTGTACAAGGTTATAGTTAAAGAAAGTTTACTTACATGTTCTTGAACTTTCAAAGTTAACTTTAGTTCAAGAAAGTATGAGATCAAGACTAACTTGTAATACTTGACCATTTAAACTAACAAACATGAAATTAAAGTGCATAATACAAAGAAATAAACTAAATAAACAAGTTAATAAGTTCATGGGTTGCATACTTTAAAGATTCAAGCCTAAGTCTTGATCTTTAGAAAGTAAACTTTAAGTTTACTTCATGAGCTTCAAGTATGATCTTAACACATGAACTTACAATTTTTTTAAAACAATAAAGGTAGAATCATAAACTAATAAGTTTATGTTCTTGAGTGTTCTTGTAAAAACAAGATGACATGGAGAATCAAACTAACAAGTTTGCTTCTTAGTAATTAGTAGGTAACAACAACAAGTAAATAACAACAACAAAGTTCATGTAGCTAAGTAACAAACATGAACAAGTATCAAACAACAAACAAAGAACAAATGATGATGATGATAATGTATGTGTGTTAGGCCACGGTTTTGGTCAAGAGAAAGAAAGGAGAAAAGTTCTTGTTACTTACAAGTATTTGAGAGAAAAAAGGGAGAAAAGTTGAGAGAATTTTCAAGTAACTTTGTGTGTGAAATGAGAGCAAATGAATAAGTAACCAAAAAAAATTTGAATCCCTCCCTTGTACTCCAAAGTTGACGGTTTTGGGAAGGAAAATGGAAGGGAGATTGTCCACTAGATCCTTGCATGTTAAAGTCTTAAAAGTTGGTTATTAGGTGTAATTTTATGGGAAAGGTGTGCAAGTAACAAGCAACTAGATTCCTATACACTAAACTAACTAGTTATGTTCCAAATGTAATACTTACATGTTAAGTTGGTCTAATAAGTCCACTAAAGAAGTAGGGTGGGCTTATAAGCCCATAAACACTAATAAAGGCCCAAGTTTAAGTAATTACAAATTAAGTCCAACAAAGCCCAAGTAATTAACCAATAACCTTAGTTAATTAAAATGATTAATAAAACTTAATCATGAATGTAAATAATATCTAAAAATATTATTCGTGAAAGTTTCGTGTGTCACAAAGACGTTTCGGGTATTCAAAGGTCACGTTCAGTTAATCATGGCAACAAGTAAATGTAATAACATACATTCGTTTAATCACAAGTATTAATAATAAACATTATTAATTAAGGATGGAAAAACCAGGGTCGTTACATTACCCACCTGTTAAAGAAAATTTCGTCCCGAAATTTTTAGGAGTGACCAACAATGGTACCGCATTTAAATAAAAAGGAGCGTATCAAAGTTCCTTGAGACCCGTGGGCTCAGAAGTAAGTTATTTACCCTGAAAGGTATTTCGGTGTATGAAAGTAAGAATGGGTGCATGCCATTAATTAAGTCTCTTGTCTTAAAAGATCAACAAATCGATTACGTTTCTGATTAACATGAGTATGTCATCTGAATGTATATCCACAAAAGAAAAAAATGGTGTGTTTAGCCTTACAGGCATCTTCAGTAAGCTGGACGCGTGAAATGTTTCATGAATGTTTCTAAACTCATCTAAAACATCGTGCACTTATGTCGTAATACAAAGCTGACAGGTAGGACGGAGAACATGGTGATCACAACCATACGATTTGATGTTTGGATAGTGTTAGCCACGTATTTTACTAACCCCTTAATTTCGGAAGGAGACCATGGGCATAAGGAACCCGATATTTAATAATGTTTCGTTTGAATAAGTGAATTGAAATTTTAGCTAAAAGCGATCAATCGGATTTGCAAGCCATAATTATTCATAGTGTCTTCAGGACGGTCTGAACGAACAATGGGGGATATCACCTAGTTACCATACTGCAGGTGAACCTATCCTTGGATGAAATGAAAAGCACAGTTCCATAATGTAACTTCATCCTTTTAGTTATATGTTGAAGTTAGGGTTAACGTTAACTAGAGCAACATACAGTTGTAACCAATGAAGGAAGGAATATGTAGAGTAACCACATCAGTGTCGTAGATGTTTTAAGCAGTCCCCTTCCAAGAGGATTGCAAGATTCATAGGTTCTCAAAGTATCTTATATTACATTTTCGAAAGAAAGTCGCACGAAAGGCGTGAGAGTGAACTCTTCGAGTGGTTCATTCTGAATTTATCTGTGTACTTAAGGGGATGAGTGGATGAGAAGATACGTGAGCTCTTGGTCCTAAAGAATGGTTTATTCCGAATGAAAAGAATCTACAAAATGATTCTTGTATCTCAACGTACTGATTCATAGAGATGATGTTTACGAGGGTGTTGCGTTTAGTCGTGAAATTTTGAGAGTAGGAACTCACCTAGTTCCTGTCCTACGATGGGGTGACTACTGAGTGTACCCTGGAAAACTGATTTATCTGCCCGCATTTTTATCATGTCTAACTTTAAAAAGAACCCTTTATGGGTGCAGAGATTCTTCTAACAAATTTTATAAAACCGACATCCAAAGTGGCTCAAGAGTTTTTAACAAAGATCTTAATAGTAAGTTTTATCTTCTAACAGGGGGCGAGAAAAAGTGTGATCCATACATGGTGTAGTCTAATACGGAAACCTTTAATAAAATCAACTAAAGGAGTGTTGAAAATCAAAACCTTTAAACGCTTGTTATCACAACGTAAACGGAACGAAGTTCCTAGTAAATTTAGAAGTAGGTACAATGTGTACCATTTTGCACAAAACTATTTGACTTAAGTTGAATAACTCAGTAAGGGAGCGGTTTTTAAATAATTTGAAGATATAACTTAGTATCAAAATAAGTAAGTATAAATTTATACATATATGATTTTATAAATCGTTTAAGTGACCGAAAAGTTTTTAGTACTTTCATTGTCTGTAAATCTTGTGAGGACTGCACAAATAAACAACGTGTAATAATTTTGATAAACGTAGTTTTTTGTATTTCAAAGGTTACGAGTTGAAAAAGATTGAGTGAAAAAGCTTGAAATTCTCGGGTGGCCAGTTACTAGGTAATGAAAACTAATGACATAAATGTAGTTTTGGTAATTATCAGGACACAAGTCTTTGGGCCAGAAATATTTACGTGCGAAGCCGTTGCTAAAAGTAGGGTACGAAGGATAAAGCACTAGGATGAGAAGTTAGTTGCTTCTTGAATTTGCAAAGTTCCAAACAGGTTATGACTAGTATTAAAGTAGGAATAATGATGGTATTAATGCCACTAAATGAGAATCCCTTGGAATAAGTCAGGACTTAGAGTTATGTAAGAAAGAGCATTGCTCTAACAGGCGTGGCAAATAAGATCCTTGGGATAACGCAATGATTTTTATATGGTTTAAGTGTCAGTAGATGCCCAAAGGCTCTGAATGACGTGGCAGAAGTGTCTTCAACACATTCATACATGAATCTCTCGATTTCGACGGTTGTGATGCGTTTATGATGTCTTGGATACGAACAACACGAAAAGTTTTATATAATAAGCAACGAAAGTTTTATATAAATTATTTATGGTGACAATGTAAGAGAAGAAACGAAGTTCTTAGTAAATTTGGGGTTATGTACAACACGTACCGTTCAAAGTATAATATCTTTTGAATGAAAGATTTGATTTGTAAAAGTGAAAGTAAAGTTTCATATGTATTTGTCAAGAATAAGTAATCATTTACTTTATTTTATATAACGGGTACAATTTCAAAATTTTGCATGAATGGCAACAAAATAAATTTATTTTTATAAAGCTTTGAGAGGATAGCACAGTAAAATAACGTGGGTAAGATTTTGGCAAACAAAATTTTCCATATTTCGGAGGTTATAAATTGGAAAAGATTGATGAGAGTAGAGTAAAAGACTTTTGAAAATTTCGAGTGATATTTGAGGTAATAAAAACCATTAAATGTGATTGACGACTATTAGTGGGGCATAAGTCCTTTGACCAACAATGCTTAAGTGTGAAGTTGTTGCTTATAAGTGAGATACGAATGGGAGAGTATGAGGATGAGAATGAACCACCCGTTGGTTTTTGGAAAATTTCGAACTGTTATGACTAATATCGAAGTAAAAAAAAAGATGGTGGTGTGGTTATCATCGAATAAGAAATTCCTCGTAATAAGTTAGGATTTAGAGTTGCGTAAGAATGAGTATCAAATGAGATTCTTGGGTAATCCTCAATATAGAATTTGAATTGCTGAAGTGACGGGATACAATTTCCTTTAAGTATCGTTGTGCAAGTTTGTCCATTGTGTCGGTTTCTTTCATGGCTAGAAAGTGGGCAGTTTTGGCGAGATGGTCAATAATAACCCAGATGATGTCCTAACCGCATACCGTCTCTGGTAGTTAATGATGAATTTCTTCCCATTTCCATTATGGGATTTCGGGTTGTTGTCATGTAACTAATAAGGTTCAGTTTTCGGGCTACATCTCTCCCCATAATAGTTTCACCATTCTTGCGAAGTATACAAATAGATTTTTCTCATTATAAATAAATTCCGCTTTCATCCTTGAAAGTCAGTTCGTTCCAACTATTTCATCAAAGCTTCCTAGCTCGATGATTATTAGGTAAATCTTAAAGTTCATCCCAAATCAAATCTTACTGTACTACTGTGAAAAATTCTATCAATCTTCTCAAATAACATATGCATGTGCGTAGGTAACTAATCCTTTTCAACTACTACATTAAAACTCCCAAGTTTGGTTAATATGAGGTCATCTCCAAATGACCCACCTGTTAATCTTAAAGTACTACCTTAAATTATTCTTCTATCTTCCTCAGTTTACCATTTGCTTGTGTCCTATAGAATACTTAATTCCCATGGTTGTTGATGGTTTATTATTCATGATAATGCTAAGGTTCTTAGATGTAAGGTTTCTATCATTCTAGTATTGAACAACTCCGAAACAATAAAACGTTGTGCCGAAACGTACCCTAAAAAGAATCAGCATCCATGCAAGTTTCCATAATGATTTCTTTACCGCAGGTAAGTTTAAAGTTTTTCCTATATGAGAACTTTCTCCTTATATGTCCAGGGTGTCGATATTTATAACAAATTTTCGGGTTATCAGTTCTGCAATAAAAGCCCTTCTTGTATAGTATCTGGGCTATGTGGTTATTCCTTCCCTACCTTTAACAGCTATAATGCGTATGCTCGAATGATCCCTGCCAAAATTTCCCTGGATCACCCCATATTCCTCATGTAGTAACATTGGAACTTCTGCATGATTTACTTCAATATAATCACGCTGGCCTGGCGTCATTATATTGTACTAAATCGTACGTTCATTCCAATATCATTTCATATGGTCAATGTAATGTGATCACTTCCAATTATACACAATTTCATCTAACGGTGCTTTATCTATGCCATCTCAAAACGGAATCGACATAACTAATCTCACAGTTTCTCGATGTGGGTGCGTAGATTCCGTAGATCATGTATTAATGCCTAAGTGTCCCGAAGTTTCGTCAAAGGTTCAGATTCAGGTAACGTTGTTAGGTTCCTTCTAGATATTCATTCCGGGTCTCGCGTCGGGTTGTACGTGTAGCAAGTAGTGACACGATATGTCTCGAGGCGACTCGCAAGTCTTTGGGTATGGCTGAGCATCAGTGAAAAACACTATGAGTTTGTGAAAGGAGATGCCTTCCGGACTTCTCCAATGCCTAAATATAGAAGTGTCGTTAGGTCGTCGAGTAGTGGTGAAGAATGAAAGAGATGAGTGACGGTCATGAGAGCATACAGGGTATGTGTCAACTGAACAATCTTTTAGATTGCGTGAGGTAATGTTTCGATCTCTGGAACGGTGGGGCAGTAGTAACATGTGGAGTACACTACTAGTTATTAGGATTAGACGATTGGGAAAGTTGTCACACCCCCAAAATAGGGCCTAGGGTATTTGTGACTAATTATATCAAATCACAGTTGTATAAACGAGAACGACTCTATATGAGACGTTTTGAATAAAACATTTATTAATAAAACAGCGGAAGCATTAAAAGTTTTACATCAAATTTAAACTGAAATAATAATAATAGTCTTAATGCAAAGTAAATGTAATGAAATGAAGACTCCATGTAGCAGCATTCAATTCATCAGGTAGCAATCATGGCAATCATCTTATTCGTCACCTGAGACAAAACATGCTTAAAGTGTCAACCAAAAAGGTTGGTGAGTTCATTAGTTTATCAAAATCAATCATTTCTGTTATAATAATAGGCCACAAGATTTCAGTTTCATAAATATCCGTACACTAGCAAGTGTATAAAAGCATTCTATAAGTTGTAGGCACCCGGTAACAAGCCTTAACGTTCATGTTTTACCCTCTGAAGTACACCAGATCAGGTGTGTTTAAAATAATCTCGAAGTACTAAAGCATCCCATAGTCAGGATGGGGTTTGTCAGGCCCAATAGATCTATCTTTAGGATTCGCGCCTACCGTACATAGACAAGTAGTTTAATGTTACCAAGCTAAGGGTATATTTCTGGTTTAAACCCACATAGAATTAGTTTTAGTACTTGTGCCTATTTCGTAAAACATTTATAAAACAGCGCATGTATTCTCAGCCCAAAAATATATATAAAAAGGGAGTAATGAAACTCACCTTAAATAGCAGTTGAAGTATTCCACGCAAGAAAGGAAAGTAAAGCAAGTAAGTGACCGAGATATCAACTAGAAGTAGTTCTTTAAGAGAGAAATGAGAGATTAAGGTGTAAGTTTGAAATGAGAAATGTATGTGGTATTTATAGTTGAAAATGTTAGGTAAAAAAAAATTAAAATAAAATAAGTAAATCTTAAAAGTTAAAATAAGAAAAAGTATTTTGTATTTTTATTAAAAGTAAATCTTAAAAGTTAAAATAAGAAAAAATAGTTTGTATTTTTATTAAAAGTAAAATCTTAAAAGTTAAAATAAGAAAAAGTAGTTTGTATTTTTATTAAAAGTAAAATCTTAAAAGTTAAAATAAGAAAAAGTATTTTGTATTTTTATTAAAAATAATCTTAAAAGTTAAAATAAGAAAAAGTAGTTTGTATTTTTATTAAAAGTAAAATCTTAAAAGTTAAAATAAGAAAAAGTAGTTTGTATTTTTATTAAAAGTAAAATCTTAAAAGTTAAAATAAGAAAAAGTATGTTGTATTTTTATTAAAAGTAAATCTTAAAAGGTAAAATAAGAAAAAGTAGTTTGTATTTTTATTAAAAGTAAATCTTAAAAGTTAAAATAAGAAAAAGTAGTTTGTATTTTTATTAAAAGTAAATCTTAAAAATTAAAATAAGAAAAAGTAGTTTGTATTTTTATTAAAAGTAAATCTTAAAAGTTAAAGTAAGAAAAAGTAGTTTGTATTTTTATTAAAAGTAAATCTTAAAAGAAAATTAGTTTGTATTTTTATTAAAAGTAAATCTTAAAAGAAAAATTAGTTTGTATTTTTGTATTTATTTATTAAAAGTAGATATAGTTTTGATTTTTTTTTTTTGTATAAAATTCTAAAAAAAAAATTTGTTTAATATATTTCTAAGAACATTTAACATTTTATTTCTATATTTGTTTAATTATTAAATACGAATTTTATATAAAAATTATTATTATATTTAGTTTTTATAGAAATTAAAATTTATGATTATTAATTTATAGTTTTTATTAGTTTTATAAATGTTATAATATTATTTATTATTTAGTTAATTATATAAACTATTAACTAAATAACAAAAGTAATATAAATATTATATATATATATATTCATTGATGTAATTATGTTATATTATATATCATAATCTTATTTATAATATTTATAATTATATTATTTATTTTAAGCGTACGTTTATTAGGTCAACGTTAAATTTATTTGTATATAACAACTCTAGGTATTTTAGTAAAATCGGAAGTCGAAAAGTGAGGGTTGTTATAGTACCTACCCGTTAAAATAAATTTCGTCCCGAAATTTAGTTTTTGCCATTAATCGGCGTTGTTCGTACCTAGATGAGGATATTTGTAACGACCCGTCAAAATCGCTATTGACGCGGCACGTTAATCATTGATTCCACAGTGAGGTTTTGACCTCTATATGATACGTTTTGATAAAATATTGCATTCATTAAAATAAGTGACTTTCTAAACATAGAAAGTTATAAACATGTGAGTGAGTGCTTAGGTATAAGCAAAACCCCGAAATACATAAGTCTTTAATTTACAGGTTGACATCACAGTCCAGTTATTTATTACACAACGCAGTTTTATTTTGAATGCAATAAACTTTGTACAAAGCATGAGAGACTCCATGCAGGCAACAAGCACATCACAGCGGAAGCATTCTAAGGACCTGAGAATAAAACATGCTAAAAAGTCAACACGAATGTTGGTGAGTTATAGGTTTAATTCCTCGAGTCATAAACATGTATAAAGATAGACCACAAGATTTCATCAAAAGTTTATCAATAGATTCTACGTAACAGAGCACCCTGGTAACTAAACTTAACGCTATAGTGATAATTACCCCATTCGTTTTAATACACGCAAACCAACGTGTCTTAAACTCAAATAACATACGTCCGTTAAAAGGCTAGCGCTCTAGCTCGGACGGGGATGTCAAGCCCTATGGATCCATATACAATTATTCGCGCCCACCAGTCCATATCCTATGTGTAGTGACCCGAACTTTTCCATGTTTATATATATTAATTGAGATTGATATTTACATGATTAAATGTTTCCAACATGTTAAGCAATCAAACTTGTTAAGACTTGATTAATTGAAATATGTTTCATATAGACAATTGACCACCCAAGTTGACCGGTGATTCACGAACGTTAAAACTTGTAAAAACTATATGATGACATATATATGGATATATATATAGTTAACATGATACTATGATAAGTAAACATATCATTAAGTATATTAAAAATGAACTACATATGTAAAAACAAGACTACTAACTTAATGATTTTTAAACGAGACATATATGTAACGATTATCGTTGTAAAGACATTTAATGTATATATATCATATTAAGAGATATTCATACATGATAATATCATGATAATATAATAATTTAAAATCTCATTTGATATTATAAACATTGGGTTAACAACATTTAACAAGATCGTTAACCTAAAGGTTTCAAAACAACACTTACATGTAACGACTAACGATGACTTAACGACTCAGTTAAAATGTATATACATGTAGTGTTTTAATATGTATTTATACACTTTTGAAAGACTTCAATACACTTATCAAAATACTTCTACTTAACAAAAATGCTTACAATTACATCCTCGTTCAGTTTCATCAACAATTCTACTCGTATGCACCCGTATTCGTACTCGTACAATACACAGCTTTTAGATGTATGTACTATTGGTATATACACTCCAATGATCAGCTCTTAGCAGCCCATGTGAGTCACCTAACACATGTGGGAACCATCATTTGGCAACTAGCATGAAATATCTCATAAAATTACAAAAATATGAGTAATCATTCATGACTTATTTACATGAAAACAAAATTACATATCCTTTATATCTAATCCATACACCAACGACCAAAAACACCTACAAACACTTTCATTCTTCAATTTTCTTCATCTAATTGATCTCTCTCAAGTTCTATCTTCAAGTTCTAAGTGTTCTTCATAAATTCCAAAAGTTCTAGTTTCATAAAATCAAGAATACTTTCAAGTTTGCTAGCTCACTTCCAATCTTGTAAGGTGATCATCCAACCTCAAGAAATCTTTGTTTCTTACAGTAGGTTATCATTCTAATACAAGGTAATAATCATATTCAAACTTTGGTTCAATTTCTATAACTATAACAATCTTATTTCAAGTGATGATCTTACTTGAACTTGTTTTCGTGTCATGATTCTGCTTCAAGAACTTCGAGCCATCCAAGGATCCATTGAAGCTAGATCCATTTTTCTCTTTTCCAGTAGGTTTATCCAAGGAACTTAAGGTAGTAATGATGTTCATAACATCATTCGATTCATACATATAAAGCTATCTTATTCGAAGGTTTAAACTTGTAATCACTAGAACATAGTTTAGTTAATTCTAAACTTGTTCGCAAACAAAAGTTAATCCTTCTAACTTGACTTTTAAAATCAACTAAACACATGTTCTATATCTATATGATATGCTAACTTAATGATTTAAAACCTGGAAACACGAAAAACACCGTAAAACCGGATTTACGCCGTCGTAGTAACACCGCGGGCTGTTTTGGGTTAGTTAATTAAAAACTATGATAAACTTTGATTTTAAAGTTGTTATTCTGAGAAAATGATTTTTATTATGAACATGAAACCATATCCAAAAATTATGATTAAACTCAAAGTGGAAGTATGTTTTCTAAAATGGTCATCTAGACGTCGTTCTTTCGACTGAAATGACTACCTTTACAAAAACGACTTGTAACTTATTTTTCCGACTATAAACCTATACTTTTCTGTTTAGATTCATAAAATAGAGTTCAATATGAAACCATAGCAATTTGATTCACTCAAAACGGATTTAAAATGAAGAAGTTATGGGTAAAACAAGATTGGATAATTTTGCTCATTTTAGCTACGTGAAAATTAGTAACAAATCTATTCCAACCATAACTTAATCAACTTGTATTGTATATTATGTAATCTTGAGATACCATAGACACGTATACAATGTTTCGACCTATCATGTCGACACATCTATATATATTTCGGAACAACCATAGACACTCTATATGTGAATGTTGGAGTTAGCTATACAGGGTTGAGGTTGATTCCAAAATATATATAGTTTGAGTTGTGATCAATACTGAGATACGTATACACTGGGTCGTGGATTGATTCAAGATAATATTTATCGATTTATTTCTGTACATCTAACTGTGGACAACTAGTTGTAGGTTACTAACGAGGACAGCTGACTTAATAAACTTAAAACATCAAAATATATTAAAAGTGTTGTAAATATATTTTGAACATACTTTGATATATATGTATATATTGTTATAGGTTCGTGAATCAACCAGTGGCCAAGTCTTACTTCCCGACGAAGTAAAAATCTGTGAAAGTGAGTTATAGTCCCACTTTTAAAATCTAATATTTTTGGGATGAGAATACATGCAGGTTTTATAAATGATTTACAAAATAGACACAAGTACGTGAAACTACATTCTATGGTTGAATTATCAAAATCGAATATGCCCCTTTTTATTAAGTCTGGTAATCTAAGAATTAGGGAACAGACACCCTAATTGACGCGAATCCTAAAGATAGATCTATTGGGCCTAACAAACCCCATCCAAAGTACCGGATGCTTTAGTACTTCGAAATTTATATCATATCCGAAGGGTGTCCCGGAATGATGGGGATATTCTTATATATGCATCTTGTTAATGTCGGTTACCAGGTGTTCACCATATGAATGATTTTTATCTCTATGTATGGGATGTGTATTGAAATATGAAATCTTGTGGTCTATTGTTACGATTTGATATATATAGGTTAAACCTATAACTCACCAACATTTTTATTGACGTTTAAAGCATGTTTATTCTCAGGTGAATATTAAGAGCTTCCGCTGTTGCATACTAAAATAAGGACAAGATTTGGAGTCCATGTTTGTATGATATTGTGTAAAAACTGCATTCAAGAAACTGATTTCGATGTAACATATTTGTATTGTAAACCATTATGTAATGGTCGTGTGTAAACAGGATATTTTAGATTATCATTATTTGATAATTTACGTAAAGCTTTTTAAACCTTTATTTATGAAATAAAGGTTATGGTTTGTTTTAAAAATGAATGCAGTCTTTGAAAAACGTCTCATATAGAGGTCAAAACCTCGCAACGAAATCAATTAATATGGAACGTTTTTAATCAATAAGAACGGGACATTTCAGTTGGTATCCGAGCGTTGGTCTTAGAGAACCAGAATTTTTCATTAGTGTGTCTTATCGAGTTTGTTAGGATGCATTAGTGAGTCTGGACTTCGACCGTGTTTACTTGAAAAATGATTGCTTAACAAATTTTTTTGGAAACTATATATTTTTAACATGTGAATATTATGTGATATATTAATCTCTTAACGCGTTTGATATTATGTGATAGATGTCTACCTCTAGAACAAGTCCCATTGACTCACCTAATAATAATGAAGAGTCAAATGTAAATTGGAATGATTCGTGGACTGATTCACAAGTTCCCGAAGAGGAACCGGAAGAAGAGTCGGAACCGGAAGAAGAATCGGAACCGGAAGAAGAAATAGAATCGGTGGGGGAAATAATAAAACGGTTAAGTAAAAGAAAATCCTCAACCAACCGACCAAGGTTAATTATGGTCAATGGTGTTTCCGCCAAGGAAGCAAAATATTGGGAGGATTACCAATTCTCCGATGAATCGGATTCCGACGAGAATTCCGATGATGTTATAGAAATTACCCCAACTGAATTTAAAAAGGCAAAAGAAAATAATAAGGGAAAGGGCATAAAAATAGAGAAATCTAATTCCAACCCCGATGAACTTTATATGTATCGTCAACGCCCGAAGTCCTTAAGTTGTAACAATGACCCGGGAACCTCTAAACCACCAGGTTTTTCTAAACCAATGTGGACAACGACAGCTCGTATTAGAGGAACATCATATATCCCTAGAAACTTGGCAAAACGAACCAAAACCGAAGAAGAAGAAACGAGCGAGTCGGAATAAGATAGTTGTATTCGTGTGGTGTAATATAGTGTTCTTATGCTTTATGATATATGTAAAAATTGCTTGTATTAATAAGTATATTTTTATGAATCTAACTCTTGTCTATTTTACAGTTTAAAAACACAAAATGGATAGACAACCCAATATTTTAAGAGACCTACCCGGAGACATGATTAATGAAATCTTGTCTAGAGTCGGCCAGAATTCCTCGGCACAACTATTTAAGGCGAGATCAGTTTGTAAGACATTCGAAGAACGTTCCAAGAATGTCTTGGTTTATAAGAGACTTTCGTTTGAAAGATGGGGGATATCACATTGGGAAACCCATAAGTTACGATGTGTTTACTTTGACGCATATATTGCGGGGAACCCAAATGCTATTTTACGCAACGGGTTAAGAAATTATTTTGACTCAATATATCCGAATATTGGACTTCGTGATTTAGAAAAAGCGGCTAACATGCAACATAAAGAAGCATGTTATGCTTACAGATTAGTAATGTTCGCTTCTCACCAAAGTGAGAACAAGAACATCGGGCTACAACTATTAAACAAAACGTTTCCACAAGTGACGGAGTCGGTAATTGGGGTAAGAAATGAGGTTTTTAGATTATTACGGGACTGTTGGACATTACGTAACCCTCGTCCCTTTGACGACGTTACAACACGCTGTCTTATCAACGGCCATAACGGTTATGTTGCATAAGACCAAGGATGGGAAGTAGTCCTAGTAAAACCAGAATGCATGACTTGTTTCTGGACGTATGAATTACGTGTCTTTATTGCCTTTGCTGAACGACTTGTGTACTAGCTAGAATTATCTTCACAACTATCTTGTATCAAAGTTATTGTGTGCTATATTTCATGCTTTATGTAAAATAAGCGGTATTGTAAGTTTGTAAAATATTGTATAAAAGTTTGAACGCGAAATATTATTATAATCAGTTTTTCATATAGAATTGTAGTAGTTGAATTGTATATTAGCTACTAAGTATGAACTTAACGGGTAGGTACTACCCGAATTTAAACTTATAAAACGCTAATATGAAGAAAAAGCTTTTATAAATGAGTTCATATTATGCTACGAAATACTATTAACTACTCTTAATATTCTGTATGATTAACTTGTTCCATTTAACTATTTTGAAGGAAATGGCACCGACTACTCGACACACCGTGAATATGAATGAAGAGGAATTCCGTACTTTTCTAGCTTCAAACATAGCCGCAGTACAGGCTGCGCTACATACCAACAATAACCTTGGATCTAGCAGTACAGGAAATCGTGTAGGATGCACCTACAAAGAATTCACTGCCTGCAAACCTTTGGAATTTGATGGAACCGAAGGACCGATCGGATTGAAACGGTGGACCGAGAAGGTCGAATCGGTGTTTGCCATAAGTAAGTGTACTGAAGAGGACAAATTAAAGTACGCTACGCATACCTTCACAGGTTCTGCGTTAACATGGTGGAATACCTATCTAGAGCAAGTGGGACAAGACGATGCGTACGCACTACCGTGGTCAGCATTCAAGCACTTGATGAACGAGAAGTACCGTCCCAGAACCGAGGTCAATAAGCTCAAGACAGAACTTAGAGGGTTACGAACCCAAGGATTTGATATTACCACGTACGAAAGACGATTCACAGAATTGTGCCTATTGTGTCCGGGAGCATTCGAAGATGAGGAAGAGAAGATCGACGCGTTTGTGAAAGGATTACCGGAAAGAATCCAAGAAGATATAAGTTCACACGAGCCCGCCTCCATACAACAGGCATGTAGAATGGCTCACAAACTCGTGAACCAAATTGAAGAAAGAATTAAAGAACAGACTGCTGAAGAGGCCAATGTGAAGCAAGTCAAAAGAAAGTGGGAGGAAAACGGTGATAAGAATCACCAATACAACAACAACAGCAATTACAACAATAATCGCAACAATTATCCCAACAATTGCAACATCAATCGCAACTACAACAAATGGCCTAACAACAACAACAACAACAACAACCGCAACTACAACAATCATCCCAACAACAATAATAATCACAACAACAACAACAATCAGAAGCAGCTATGCCAAAGGTGTGAAAAGTATCACTCGGGGTTCTGCACCAAATTTTGCAACAAGTGTAAAAGAAATGGTCATAGCGCGGCGAAGTGTGAGGTCTACGGACCAGGGGTTAATAGAACGAAAGGAACAAATGGTGTCGGAACGAGTAATGGCGGAGCAAGTAGTGTCAGAGCAAGTTATGCCAATGTAGTTTGTTATAAATGTGGAAAACTGAGCCACATTATTAGAAATTGCCCGAACCAGGGGAACACGAATGGACAAGGCCGCGGAAGAGTTTTCATTATTAATGCGGCAGAGGCACAGGAAGACCCGGAGCTTGTTACGGGTACGTTTCTTATTGACAATAAATCTGCTTACGTTTTATTTGATTCGGGTGCGGATAGAAGCTATATGAGTAGAGATTTTTGTGCTAAATTAAGTTGTCCATTGACGCCTTTGGATAGTAAATTTTTACTCGAATTAGCAAATGGTAAATTAATTTCAGCAGATAATATATGTCGGAATCGAGAAATTAAACTGGTTAGCGAAACATTTAAGATTGATTTGATACCAGTAGAGTTAGGGAGTTTTGATGTGATAATCGGTATGGACTGGTTGAAAGAAGTGAAAGCGGAGATCGTTTGTTACAAAAATCCAATTCGCATTATACGAGAAAAAGGAAAACCCTTAATGGTGTACGGAGAAAAGGGCAACACGAAGCTACATCTTATTAGTAATTTGAAGGCACAAAAACTAATAAGAAAAGGTTGCTATGCTGTTCTAGCACACGTCGAGAAAGTACAAACTGAAGAAAAGAGCATCAATGATGTTCCCGTCGCAAAAGAATTTCCTGATGTATTTCCGAAAGAATTACCGGGATTACCCCCACATCGATCCGTTGAATTTCAAATAGATCTTGTACCAGGAGCTGCACCAATAGCTCGTGCTCCTTACAGACTCGCACCCAGCGAGATGAAAGAACTACAAAGCCAATTACAAGAACTTTTAGAGCATGGTTTCATTCGACCAAGCACATCACCGTGGGGAGCTCCTGTTTTGTTTGTCAAGAAGAAAGATGGTACATTCAGGTTGTGTATCGACTACCGAGAGTTGAACAAACTTACCATCAAGAACCGCTACCCACTACCGAGAATCGATGACTTATTTGATCAACTACAAGGCTCGTCTGTTTATTCAAAGATTGACTTACGTTTCGGGTATCATCAAATGTGGGTGAAAGAAGATGATATTCCAAAGACTGCTTTCAGAACACGTTACGGTCATTACGAGTTTATGGTCATGCCGTTTGGTTTAACTAATGCACCAGCTGTGTTCATGGACCTTATGAACCGAGTGTGTGGACCATACCTTGACAAGTTTGTCATTGTTTTCATTGATGACATACTTATTTACTCAAAGAATGACCAAGAACACGGTGAACATTTGAGAAAGGTGTTAGAAGTATTGAGGAAGGAAGAATTGTACGCTAAGATTTCAAAGTGTGCATTTTGGTTGGAAGAAGTTCAATTCCTCGGTCACATAGTGAACAAAGAAGGTATTAAGGTGGATCCGGCAAAGATAGAAACTGTTGAAAAGTGGGAAACCCCGAAAACTCCAAAACACATACGCCAGTTTTTAGGACTAGCTGGTTACTACAGAAGGTTCATCCAAGACTTTTCCAGAATAGCAAAACCCTTGACTGCATTAACGCATAAAGGGAAGAAATTTGAATGGAATGATGAACAAGAGAAAGCATTTCAGTTATTGAAGAAAAAGCTAACTACGGCACCTATATTGTCATTGCCTGAAGGGAATGATGATTTTGTGATTTATTGTGATGCATCAAAGCAAGGTCTTGGTTGTGTATTAATGCAACGAACGAAGGTGATTGCTTATGCGTCTAGACAATTGAAGATTCACGAACAAAATTATACGACGCATGATTTGGAATTAGGCGCGGTTGTTTTTGCATTAAAGACTTGGAGGCACTACTTATATGGGGTCAAAAGTATTATATATACCGACCACAAAAGTCTTTAACATATATTTAATCAGAAACAACTGAATATGAGGCAGCGTAGGTGGATTGAATTATTGAATGATTACGACTTTGAGATTCGTTACCACCCGGGGAAGGCAAATGTGGTAGCCGATGCCTTGAGCAGGAAGGACAGAGAACCCATTCGAGTAAAATCTATGAATATAATGATTCATAATAACATTACTACTCAAATAAAGGAGGCGTAACAAGGAGTTTTAAAAGAGGGAAATTTAAAGGATGAAATACCCAAAGGATCGGAGAAGCATCTTAATATTCGGGAAGACGGAACCCGGTATAGGGCTGAAAGGATTTGGGTACCAAAATTTGGAGATATGAGAGAAATGGTACTTAGAGAAGCTCATAAAACCAGATACTCAATACATCCTGGAACGGGGAAGATGTACAAGGATCTCAAGAAACATTTTTGGTGGCCGGGTATGAAAGCCGATGTTGCTAAATACGTAGGAGAATGTTTGACGTGTTCTAAGGTCAAAGCTGAGCATCAGAAACCATCAGGTCTACTTCAACAACCTGAAATCCCGGAATGGAAATGGGAAAACATTACCATGGATTTCATCACTAAATTGCCAAGGACTGCAAGTGGTTTTGATACTATTTGGGTAATAGTTGACCGTCTCACCAAATCAGCACACTTCTTGCCAATAAGAGAAGATGACAAGATGGAGAAGTTAGCATGACTGTATTTGAAGGAAGTCATCTCCAGACATGGAATACCAATCTCTATTATCTCTGATAGGGATGGCAGATTTATTTCAAGATTATGGCAGACATTACAGCAAGCATTAGGAACTCGTCTAGACATGAGTACTGCCTATCATCCACAAACTGATGGGCAGAGCGAAAGGACGATACAAACGCTTGAAGACATGCTACGAGCATGTGTTATTGATTTCGGAAACAGTTGGGATCGACATCTACCGTTAGCAGAATTTTCCTACAACAACAGCTACCATTCAAGCATTGAGATGGCGCCGTTTGAAGCACTTTATGGTAGAAAGTGCAGGTCTCTGATTTGTTGGAGTGAAGTGGGGGATAGACAGATTACGAGTCCGGAGATTATACAAGAAACTACCGAGAAGATCATCCAAATTCAACAACGGTTAAAAACCGCCCAAAGTCGACAAAAGAGCTACGCTGACATTAAAAGAAAAGATATAGAATTTGAAATTGGAGAGATGGTCATGCTTAAAGTTGCACCTTGGAAAGGCGTTGTTCGATTTGGTAAACGAGGGAAATTAAATCCAAGGTATATTGGACCATTCAAGATTATTGATCGTATCGGACCAGTAGCTTACCGACTAGAGTTACCTCAACAACTCGCGGCTGTACATAACACTTTCCACATCTCGAATTTAAAGAAATGTTTTGCTAAAGAAGATCTCACTATTCCGTTAGATGAAATCCAAATCAACGAAAAAACTTCAATTCATCGAAGAACCCGTCGAAATAATGGATCGTGAGGTTAAAAGACTTAAGCAAAACAAGATACCAATTGTTAAGGTTCGATGGAATGCTCGTAGAGGACCCGAGTTCACCTGGGAGCGTGAAGATCAGATGAAGAAGAAATACCCGCATCTATTTCCAGAAGATTCGTCAACACCTTCAACAGCTTAAAATTTCGGGACGAAATTTATTTAACGGGTAGGTACTGTAGTGACCCGAACTTTTCCATGTTTATATATATTAATTGAGATTGATATTTACATGATTAAATGTTTCCAACATGTTAAGCAATCAAACTTGTTAAGACTTGATTAATTGAAATATGTTTCATATAGACAATTGACCACCCAGGTTGACCGGTGATTCACGAACGTTAAAACTTGTAAAAACTATATGATGACATATATATGGATATATATATAGTTAACATGATACTATGATAAGTAAACATATCATTAAGTATATTAACAATGAACTACATATGTAAAAACAAGACTACTAACTTAATGATTTTTAAACGAGACATATATGTAACGATTATCGTTGTAAAGACATTTAATGTATATATATCATATTAAGAGATATTCATACATGATAATATCATGATAATATAATAATTTAAAATCTCATTTGATATTATAAACATTGGGTTAACAACATTTAACAAGATCGTTAACCTAAAGGTTTCAAAACAACACTTACATGTAACGACTAACGATGACTTAACGACTCAGTTAAAATGTATATACATGTAGTGTTTTAATATGTATTTATACACTTTTGAAAGACTTCAATACACTTATCAAAATACTTCTACTTAACAAAAATGCTTACAATTACATCCTCGTTCAGTTTCATCAACAATTCTACTCGTATGCACCCGTATTCGTACTCGTACAATACACAGCTTTTAGATGTATGTACTATTGGTATATACACTCCAATGATCAGCTCTTAGCAGCCCATGTGAGTCACCTAACACATGTGGGAACCATCATTTGGCAACTAGCATGAAATATCTCATAAAATTACAAAAATATGAGTAATCATTCATGACTTATTTACATGAAAACAAAATTACATATCCTTTATATCTAATCCATACACCAACGACCAAAAACACCTACAAACACTTTCATTCTTCAATTTTCTTCATCTAATTGATCTCTCTCAAGTTCTATCTTCAAGTTCTAAGTGTTCTTCATAAATTCCAAAAGTTCTAGTTTCATAAAATCAAGAATACTTTCAAGTTTGCTAGCTCACTTCCAATCTTGTAAGGTGATCATCCAACCTCAAGAAATCTTTGTTTCTTACAGTAGGTTATCATTCTAATACAAGGTAATAATCATATTCAAACTTTGGTTCAATTTCTATAACTATAACAATCTTATTTCAAGTGATGATCTTACTTGAACTTGTTTTCGTGTCATGATTCTGCTTCAAGAAATTCGAGCCATCCAAGGATCCATTGAAGCTAGATCCATTTTTCTCTTTTCCAGTAGGTTTATCCAAGGAACTTAAGGTAGTAATGATGTTCATAACATCATTTGATTCATACATATAAAGCTATCTTATTCGAAGGTTTAAACTTGTAATCACTAGAACATAGTTTAGTTAATTCTAAACTTGTTCGCAAACAAAAGTTAATCCTTCTAACTTGACTTTTAAAATCAACTAAACACATGTTCTATATCTATATGATATGCTAACTTAATGATTTAAAACCTGGAAACACGAAAAACACCGTAAAACCGGATTTACGCCGTCGTAGTAACACCGCGGGCTGTTTTGGGTTAGTTAATTAAAAACTATGATAAACTTTGATTTTAAAGTTGTTATTCTGAGAAAATGATTTTTATTATGAACATGAAACTATATCCAAAAATTATGATTAAACTCAAAGTGGAAGTATGTTTTCTAAAATGGTCATCTAGACGTTGTTCTTTCGACTGAAATGACTACCTTTACAAAAACGACTTGTAACTTATTTTTCCGACTATAAACCTATACTTTTCTGTTTAGATTCATAAAATAGAGTTCAATATGAAACCATAGCAATTTGATTCACTCAAAACGGATTTAAAATGAAGAAGTTATGGGTAAAACAAGATTGGATAATTTTGCTCATTTTAGCTACGTGAAAATTAGTAACAAATCTATTCCAACCATAACTTAATCAACTTGTATTGTATATTATGTAATCTTGAGATACCATAGACACGTATACAATGTTTCGACCTATCATGTCGACACATCTATATATATTTCGGAACAACCATAGACACTCTATATGTGAATGTTGGAGTTAGCTATACAGGGTTGAGGTTGATTCCAAAATATATATAGTTTGAGTTGTGATCAATACTGAGATACGTATACACTGGGTCGTGGATTGATTCAAGATAATATTTATCGATTTATTTCTGTACATCTAACTGTGGACAACTAGTTGTAGGTTACTAACGAGGACAGCTGACTTAATAAACTTAAAACATCAAAATATATTAAAAGTGTTGTAAATATATTTTGAACATACTTTGATATATATGTATATATTGTTATAGGTTCGTGAATCAACCAGTGGCCAAGTCTTACTTCCCGACGAAGTAAAAATCTGTGAAAGTGAGTTATAGTCCCACTTTTAAAATCTAATATTTTTGGGATGAGAATACATGCAGGTTTTATAAATGATTTACAAAATAGACACAAGTACGTGAAACTACATTCTATGGTTGAATTATCGAAATCGAATATGCCCCTTTTTATTAAGTCTGGTAATCTAAGAATTAGGGAACAGACACCCTAATTGACGCGAATCCTAAAGATAGATCTATTGGGCCTAACAAACCCCATCCAAAGTACCGGATGCTTTAGTACTTCGAAATTTATATCATATCCGAAGGGTGTCCCGGAATGATGGGGATATTCTTATATATGCATCTTGTTAATGTCGGTTACCAGGTGTTCACCATATGAATGATTTTTATCTCTATGTATGGGATGTGTATTGAAATATGAAATCTTGTGGTCTATTGTTACGATTTGATATATATAGGTTAAACCTATAACTCACCAACATTTTTATTGACGTTTAAAGCATGTTTATTCTCAGGTGAATATTAAGAGCTTCCGCTGTTGCATACTAAAATAAGGACAAGATTTGGAGTCCATGTTTGTATGATATTGTGTAAAAACTGCATTCAAGAAACTGATTTCGATGTAACATATTTGTATTGTAAACCATTATGTAATGGTCGTGTGTAAACAGGATATTTTAGATTATCATTATTTGATAATCTACGTAAAGCTTTTTAAACCTTTATTTATGAAATAAAGGTTATGGTTTGTTTTAAAAATGAATGCAGTCTATGAAAAACGTCTCATATAGAGGTCAAAACCTCGCAACGAAATCAATTAATATGGAACGTTTTTAATCAATAAGAACGGGACATTTCACTATGTACTGGCAGCTACTAGTTACCAAAGCTAAGGGATTTTCGGTTTAACTCAGTGTAGAATTTTGTATGTACTTGTGTCTTATTGCGTTTAAAATAAATTGCATGTATTCTCAGCCCAAAAATATTTAAAGCATTTAAAAAGGGAGACTATAACTCACAGTTCAATATTGAGACTCAATATTGTAGGCAAATTGCGTAGACGTAATGATGGTAGACGACTGTATGGTTGGCCTTGGATTCAAGAACAATACCCCAAACAATACCCAATATTTCCTTAGCTTAAAGCGGTTTGAAACCCGAATTAAAACACCCTCGAATATACTTTATTATTATTAACTTAAATTAAAATTATAATTATAATTATAAATTAAAATTCAATTTACATAAGAAAATATGTTGTAAGTATATCGTCGAACAAACTGGCCTTTTTATAGTATTTTTCGATTTACTGTAGCTCATGCGATCGCATGAGTTTTCAGTGTTTTTGCCATGCGATCGCATGGCCGCCTTTCCCGTTTTGTTTGCTAGTTCGTCGACATCAAATAGTATTCACTGTAGCAAATAGTGTTACTGTAGCAAATAGTGGTTTACTGTAGCAAATAGTGTTTATTGTAGCAAATAGTGTGTTACTGTAGCAAATAGTGTTTACTGTAGCAAATCACTGTAGCAAAGTCGTTTTCTCTGTAGCACTGTAGCAAAATACGTTTTCACTGTAGCAAATAGTGTTTTACTGTAGCAAATAGTGTTTTGCTGTAGGAAAGTCGTTTTTACTTGTACATATATATATACATACATATAATTGTTCATGAATCGTCGAGAGTAGTCAAAGGTAATTGTATATATGAAACAGTTCTAAAATTTTTGAGACTCAATCTAACAGACTTTGTTTAACGTGTCAAAATAATAAATCGTATAGAGAATTGGTTTAAAAAAGTCGAAATTTTCCGGGTCATCACATAACCTCCCCGTTAAAGAAAATTTCGTCCTGAAATTTTGAGTAGTACCTGTTTTATGAGCGATATCAGTGAACAAATGTGGATACTTTTGCTTCATTTGATCCTCACATTCCCAAGTAAACTCGGGTCCTCGTCTAGCGTTCCAACGAACTCTAACTATCGGTATTTTGCTTTGTTTTAATTGTTTGACCTCACGGTCCATGATTTCAACAGGTTCTTCGACAAAATGGAGTTTATCATTGATTCGTATTTCGTCAAGAGGAATTACGACATCCTCTTTAGCTAAACATTTCTTCAAATTTGACACGTGAAATGTCTCATGAACACTACTAAGTTCTTGCGGTAGATTTAATCGATAAGCAACTGCTCCAATTCTTTCGGTGATTTTAAATTGTCCTACGTACCTAGGACTTAGCTTTCCTCGTTTACCGAATCGCACAACACCTTTCCAGGGTGACACTTTCAACCTGACTTTGTCGCCCACTTGAAATTCTAGCGGTTTTCTTCTTACATCAGCATAACTCTTTTGGCGACTCATGGCCGTTTTCAATCGCTGTTGTATTTGAATGATCTTTTCGGTGGTTTAGTGAATAATTTCTGGTCCAGTAAGTTGTCTTTCTCCTACTTCACTCCAACATATAGGAGATCTGCACTTTCTACCGTAAAGTGCTTCAAATGGCGCCGCGTTGATGCTCGTATGATAGCTGTTATTGTATGAAAATTCTGCCAACGGCAAGTGTTGATCCCAACTGGTTCCAAAGTCAATTACGCATGCCCGTAACATGTCTTCCAATATTTGTATTGTTCTTTCACTTTGACCATATGTCTGTGGGTGATAAGCGGTGCTCATATCTAATCGAGTTCCCAATGCTTTTTGTAATGACTGCCAAAAACGTGATGTGAATCGGGTGTCGCGATCAGATATGATGGAGATAGGTACACCATGCCTAGAAACTACTTCCTTCAAATATAGGCGTGCTAATTTCTCCATACTGTCTGTCTCTTTTATTGGTAGAAAGTGAGCTGATTTAGTTAGACGATCAACTATCACCCAAATAGTATCATGACTACTTGTAGTCCTTGGCAATTTTGTAATGAAATCCATGGTTATTCTTTCCCATTTCCACTGCGGAATTTCCGATTGTTGCAGTAATCCTGACGGCTTTTGGTGCTCAGCTTTGACCTTTGCACACGTCAAACATTTGCTTACATAAGTGGCAATTTCTGTCTTCATATTAGGCCACCAATAAAACTTCTTGAGATCGTGGTACATTTTCCCGTTTCCTGGGTGAATTGAGTACCTCGTTTTGTGTGCTTCATCTAGTACTAGTTGCCTTAGGTTACCATGTCTTGATACCCATATCCTACCAGCAAAATACAGGGTTCCATCGGCTTTTACTTCAAGTTGTTTTTCTAACCCTTTGCTCATTTCACCTTTTTCGTTTTCTTCTTTTAAAGCTTCTAACTGTGCTGCTTGAATTTGCTTTGTGAGATCAGTACGAATTGTAATATTCAAAGCTCGGACCCTAAGAGGTTTTACTCTTTCTTTTCGACTTAGGGCATCAGCTACAACATTAGCTTTTCCGGGGTGTTAACGGATTTCACAATCGTAATCGTTTAACAACTCTACCCAGCGACGTTGCCTCATATTGAGTTGTTTTTGATCAAAAATATGCTGAAGACTCTTATGGTCGGTGTACACTGTACACTTGGTGCCATATAGATAGTGTCTCCATATTTTGAGTGCAAAAACTACTGCTCCAAGTTCTAAATCGTGCGTCGTATAGTTCTTTTCATGAATTTTTAGTTGTCGTGAGGCATATGCGATGACTTTTGTGCGTTGCATTAGTACACATCCTAAACCTTGGCGTGAAGCATCACAATAGATCACGAAATCATCATTTCCTTCCGGTAATGACAAAATGGGTGCAGACGTTAACTTCTTCTTTAATAACTGGAATGAGGATTCCTGTTCTGTGGACCAATCATACTTCTTTCCCTTTTGAGTCAATGCAGTTAAGGGTTTGGCGATTCTAGAGAAATCTTGAATGAATCTTCGGTAGTAACCAGCAAGACCTAAGAATTGGCGAATTTGTGTTGGAGTCTTCGGAGTTTCCCATTTACTAATGGCTTCGATCTTGGCGGGGTCAACTTTAATTCCATGTTTACTGACAACATGGCCCAAAAATTGTACTTCTTGTAACCAGAAATCACACTTCGAAAATTTTGCGTACAATTCTTCTTTCTTGAGTATCTCCAGTACCAGTCTTAAGTGTTGCTCATGTTCTTCCTTGTTCTTCGAGTAAATCAATATGTCGTCGATAAAAACAATGACAAATTTGTCTAAATACGGTCTACAGATGCGATTCATTAGATCCATGAATACTGCTGGAGCATTAGTCAATCCAAAAGACATGACTAAAAATTCATAGTGACCGTAACGGGTTCTGAACGCTGTTTTAGGAACATCTTCTTCCTTCACTCTCAGCTGATGATATCCGGAGCGTAGATCAATCTTAGAATAAACACTTGATCCTTGCAATTGATCAAACAAATCATCAATCCTCGGTAATGGGTACCGGTTCTTGATCGTTAATTTATTTAATTCTCGGTACTCTATGCATATTCTCATAGATCCATCCTTCTTCTTGACGAACAGAATAGGAGCACCCCAAGGTGAAAAACTAGGACGAATAAATCCACGGTCTGATAATTCTTGCAACTGGTCTTGTAATTCTTGCATTTCTAAAGGTGCAAGTCTATATGGAGATCGGGCTACAGGTGCAGCTCCTGGTATGAGATCAATCTGGAATTCTACACATCTGTGTGGAGGTAGCCCCGGTAATTCTTCTGGAAATACTCCGGGATATTCTCTTACAACCGGCATGTCATCAATGCTTCTTTCTTAGGTATCGATCTTCTTTACGTGTGCCAGAATAGCATAACAACCTTTTCTTATAAGTTTCTGGGCCTTCATACAGCTGATAAAGTTCAGTTTTGAGTTGTTCTTCTCCCCATAAATCATTAATGACGTTTCATCCTTACGAGGGATGCGGATTGCTTTCTCAGCGCAAACAACTTCCGCTCTTGTTTTGGACATCCAGTCCATGCCAACGATTACATCAAAACTTCCTAATTCTACGGGTATCAAATCAATTTTGAAGGTTTCACCAGCGAGATTCATTTCGCAACCATGGCAAATTTTATCGGCTTTTATCAGTTTACCATTAGCTAATTCAATAGTATATTTATCATCTAGAGGTAATGATGCACATTTTAGTTTAAAACTAAAGTCTTTACACATATAACTTCTATCAGCACCCGTATCAAACATAATAAAAGCTAGTTGATTATTAACGGTAAACGTACCCGTGACAAGATTAGGATCCTCACTTGCTTTACTGGCACTAACATTAAATGCCCTCCCACGTGCGGGTTCTTTGTTCTTCTCCTTATCAGGGCATTGATTTATAAAGTGACCAGACTTCCCGCATCCAAAACATTTCTTGACATCGGTCAGTTTTGTCTTTACTTCAGAAACTGTGGCATAACAATCTTTCGCCACATGTCCTTTCTTGTTGCACTTATCACAGACCACTTGGCAATAACCTGCATGATGTGTGTAACATCTTTTGCAGAACGGATGGGGTCCCTTATAGTTTGGACTTGCAGTTGCCCCATCTTGTTTACCTTTAAAAGTTTCTTGTTTCTTCAGGTGAGTACTTTTGCCCTTATAGTCTTCCCATTTCCTCTTTCCTTCAGTTGTCTTGACTTCGGTAATTGGTGCCTTAATCGAACTCTCTGTGATCTGGTCCATGAGTTGGTGTGCCATTGTCATGGCTTCCTGCATCGTATTCGGTTTGGACGATGTAACATTTCCTTTGATATTGATCGATAAACCGTCAATATACATTTCTATCTTTCGTTTCTCGTTTGGCACCAATTCGGGACACAACAAGGCTAGTTCCATGAAACGCTTTTCATAGTTATTGAGATTCGCGCCGATAACCTTCAGATTACGTAACTCAGATTCCATTTTTCTGATCTCGTTTCGAGGACAGTACTCCTCGATTAGCATCTTTTTCAGTTCTTCCCAAGAGATATCATATGCCGTATCTATTCCTTCTGCTTTAGCATAATTGTTCCACCAAGTAAGTGCACCATCTTACAACGTGCACGAAGCATACTTTGACTTGTCTCCATTCGCACAATTACTGATTTTAAAAACGGACTCCATCTTTTCAAACCATCGGGTTAGACCGACTGGTCCCTCAGTTCCACTAAACGTCTGTGGTTTGCATCCTTGAAAAGTTTTGTATGAGCATCCGTTTCGTGAATTTGTGTTTACGGCTGCTGCTTTGGCTGCTGCTTCGGCTGTTGCTTTTGCTGCTTCGGTTGCAACAATTCTTTCATTCACACGTTTCTCGACTAGTTGCTCAAACTCAGCATCTGACATTTGAGACATGTTTCTTCAATAAACACAACAGATATAATTTAATCATATAGAATATTATAGGTAAAATGAGTTGTCAATAGTTAATCGTAGCATATTAATAATATGAACCGATTATTATAAAAGCCTTTTCTTCTTATTAGCATTTTATAATTATTTCTAGGGTATTACCTACCCGTTAAGTTCATACATAATAGCTAGTACAAGGAATTAACTACTAAAATCCTAATAATATTCCACTATGAAAAATTATAGCGAGTTACTACATTATTATGTAATAATAATAATAAGAAGTAGTAATAATACAAATAATCATTCCATGCATTTATTATTAATAAACCAAAATAATACAATACCATACAATACTGATATTTTACATATGCTTATTTTACATAACCAGATAGAGTAGCATACATAAGCAATAAAATAGCGCATGGAAGATTTATGGTTGCGAGGTCGTTTATTCAGAACTATCAGAAACTTCTTCCCATTTGGTTCTCTCTGCCAATTGTTTGTGTGCACATGGTCCGACAGACATTCTGGCAGTGTATTTTATTTTTGTTTGGGGTTTTGAGGTACCCGTTGCCTCAGTGGGTTTAATACAATAAGGCTGGTTACGAATCGAATGGTCCTGTTCATTTTTAATAATTAAGGACATTTTATTATTGTGGTTGTTTTTATTATCTATAGCAAGTTGGAATTTCTCCTTAGTGATCTCTTTTATTTCATTAGCGAAATCCTCCTCCTTACTGATCTCGTCTGATGACGAACTGTCTAAGACATGTGTAGGAGAATATGATGACGAACTGCAAGAAAATGTACCGGTGGTCATGAACCGAAATCTGCCAGGCGTAATCGGCACAACCCGCCCGTCGGCGGTATATCTGGACCAATGTCCGTATTTGTTTAGAAATGGACGATCCTCGTTTACTCCAGGGATCATGGGTCCATGCCAAAGATACTGTGGCTCCGGAAAACTAAAGCTGGGTAGAGCTGGAACCTCCTCTGGGTTTACCGGGAGTTGAGATTCCCCGGCTAACACAATTTCTTCTTTAATAGGTATTGGAACTCCCTTTTCAGTTGTGGATAGAATAGATTCAGTGTCCGATTCCGAGTCGTACAAAATGATAGGATTAGAGGAAGTCATCTATCACATAATTGAAACAACAATTATGTTAGCATATAAATATATCACATATAATGTTTTTAACCAAATAATAAGCAAAAATCAGTAAAAACGGATATGGTCATAGTCCAGACTCACTAATGCATCCTAACAATTACCAGTTAAACACACTAATGAAATTTCTGGTTCCCTATGACCTCAAGCTCGGATACCAACTGTAACGACCCGTCAAAATCGCTATTGACGCGGCACGTTAATCATTGATTCCACAGTGAGGTTTTGACCTCTATATGATACGTTTTGATAAAATATTGCATTCATTAAAATAAGTGACTTTCTAAACATAGAAAGTTATAAACATGTGAGTGAGTGCTTAGGTATAAGCAAAACCCCGAAATACATAAGTCTTTAATTTACAGGTTGACATCACAGTCCAGTTATTTATTACACAACGCAGTTTTATTTTGAGTGCAATAAACTTTGTACAAAGCATGAGAGACTCCATGCAGGCAACAAGCACATCACAGCGGAAGCATTCTAAGGACCTGAGAATAAAACATGCTAAAAAGTCAACACGAATGTTGGTGAGTTATAGGTTTAATTCCTCGAGTCATAAACATGTATAAAGATAGACCACAAGATTTCATCAAAAGTTTATCAATAGATTCTACGTAACAGAGCACCCTGGTAACTAAACTTAACGCTATAGTGATAATTACCCCATTCGTTTTAATACACGCAAACCAACGTGTCTTAAACTCAAATAACATACGTCCGTTAAAAGGCTAGCGCTCTAGCTCGGACGGGGATGTCAAGCCCTATGGATCCATATACAATTATTCGCGCCCACCAGTCCATATCCTATGTACTGGCAGCTACTAGTTACCAAAGCTAAGGGATTTTCGGTTTAACTCAGTGTAGAATTTTGTATGTACTTGTGTCTTATTGCGTTTAAAATAAATTGCATGTATTCTCAGCCCAAAAATATTTAAAGCATTTAAAAAGGGAGACTATAACTCACAGTTCAATATTGAGACTCAATATTGTAGGCAAATTGCGTAGACGTAATGACGGTAGACGACTGTATGGTTGGCCTTGGATTCAAGAACAATACCCCAAACAATACCCAATATTTCCTTAGCTTAAAGCGGTTTGAAACCCGAATTAAAACACCCTCGAATATACTTTATTATTATTAACTTAAATTAAAATTATAATTATAATTATAAATTAAAATTCAATTTACATAAGAAAATATGTTGTAAGTATATCGTCGAACAAACTGGCCTTTTTATAGTATTTTTCGATTTACTGTAGCTCATGCGATCGCATGAGTTTTCAGTGTTTTTGCCATGCGATCGCATGGCCGCCTTTTCCGTTTTGTTTGCTAGTTCGTCGACATCAAATAGTATTCGCTGTAGCAAATAGTGTTTACTGTAGCAAATAGTGTTTTACTGTAGCAAATAGTGTTCACTGTAGCAAATGGTGTTTACTGTAGCAAAGTCGTTTTCACTGTAGCACTGTAGCAAAGTACGTTTTCACTGTAGCAAATAGTGTTTTACTGTAGCAAATAGTGTTTTACTGTAGGAAAGTCGTTTTTACTTGTACATATATATATACATACATATAATTGTTCATGAATCGTCGAGAGTAGTCAAAGGTAATTGTATATATGAAACAGTTCTAAAATTTTTGAGACTCAATCTAACAGACTTTGTTTAACGTGTCAAAATAATAAATCGTATAGAGAATTGGTTTAAATAAGTCGAAATTTTCCGGGTCATCACATAACCTCCCCGTTAAAGAAAATTTCGTCCCGAAATTTTGAGTAGTACCTGTTTTATGAGCGATATCAGTGAACAAATGTGGATACTTTTGCTTCATTTGATCCTCACGTTCCCAAGTAAACTCGGGTCCTCGTCTAGCGTTCCAACGAACTCTAACTATCGGTATTTTGCTTTGTTTTAATTGTTTGACCTCACGGTCCATGATTTCAACAGGTTCTTCGACAAAATGGAGTTTATCATTGATTCGTATTTCGTCAAGAGGAATTACGACATCCTCTTTAGCTAAACATTTCTTCAAATTTGACACGTGAAATGTGTCATGAACACTACTAAGTTCTTGCAGTAGATTTAATCGATAAGCAACTGCTCCAATTCTTTCGGTGATTTCAAATGGTCCTACGTACCTAGGACTTAGCTTTCCTCGTTTACCGAATCGCACAACACCTTTCCAGGGTGACACTTTCAACATGACTTTGTCGCCCACTTGAAATTCTAGCGGTTTTCTTCTTACATCAGCATAACTCTTTTGGCGACTCATGGCCGTTTTCAATCGCTGTTGTATTTGAATGATCTTTTCGGTGGTTTCGTGAATAATTTCTGGTCCAGTAAGTTGTCTTTCTCCTACTTCACTCCAACATATAGGAGATCTGCACTTTCTACCGTAAAGTGCTTCAAATGGCGCCGCGTTGATGCTCGTATGATAGCTGTTATTGTATGAAAATTCTGCCAACGGCAAGTGTTGATCCCAACTGGTTCCAAAGTCAAGTCGTTTTCACTGTAGCACTGTAGCAAAATACGTTTTCACTGTAGCAAAAAGTGTTTTACTGTAGCAAATAGTGTTTTACTGTAGGAAAGTCATTTTTACTTGTACATATATATATACATACATATAATTGTTCATGAATCGTCGAGAGTAGCCAAAGGTAATTGTATATATGAAACAGTTCTAAAATTTTTGAGACTCAATCTAACAGACTTTGTTTAACGTGTCAAAATAATAAATCGTATAGAGAATTGGTTTAAATAAGTCGAAATTTTCCGGGTCATCACAATATTTACGTTTTATCTGCTCTTCACGTTCCCAGGTAGGTTCGGGGCCTTTCGTGAATTCCAACGGATAGAATATTGTTCTGTTTCATGCATTTAAATAATACGAACCCTAATTTCTTACAGGTTCTTCTATAAAGTGCATTTTATCATTAATACGGAGGTTATCTAAAGGATTAATAAGAGTGTCATTTGACTAGGTTATCCTCAAAAGGGATGATGGTGTTATACGAGCATTTTAGTAAACTGAACACATGAAATGTGTTATGAATAGTATTGAGCTTATTTAAAACTTTGAGTGTTTATGTCACAGTATTAGGGTAGACAAAACAGAGAGTGGTTCATGAAAATTATAGTCATGAAGTTTGATAGAGATCATCATTGTTTACAACAAGAATATTGTAATGATTAATATAAGTTGAAAAAAAAAAGTTTTATCACTACTGAATAATATGGATAAAACGATTTGATTATAGGAAGCGTATAAACGAAGCTATTGTAAAAGAGTGAATGAGAAATTAAATGTTCGCCATAACTTTTGACGTAGTCACGATTGATTTCCGGAATTCAAGGGATTAAAGGAAATATTAAGAATCCATAAGATTTGATTCTCCGGTAATTAAGGAATTTGAAATTTTCTTTGATTAAATGAGGTGAATTGCTTCAATTGCTGTGTTTGGAATTTTGCTATAAATTAGCTTCTTCCGTTTCATTATCTTCACCACTTCTATACTTTCTTCCTCAATTCATACTTCCAAAGATTGTGAGAATGCTCCATCCAGTTCTTATCCTGGATATTTTTCTGACTATCATTTCAGTCATTCTTCTTTTTCATTTACCACCAGAGGAATTTGTTTTCTTCTACTATTACCTTGGGGTTATAGTGTTTTTAATTCTCCCATGTCTTTACGTTGCAATACGTATTGATATACACGGTTTGTAATTTCGGTATCGTTATCGGGCTACATATTTTCCCTTATATGTCGGAGCTCTTTGCCTTTTTATTCTCCTCTCGACTCTAAGTAAAGCGAGTAATGGTCCAGAATTTGTATGTATGAAGTTTCGAATGGACCTACAGTTCTAAGCGTAATATCACGATTTGATTTGGTAAATTACCAGAATTACTGAGGATAGAACTATCAAGAATATATTTTCTTGATATGTTCAGAGATTAAGTAGAATGTAAGAGTCGTGTAACATGGCAAATGATGATTATAAAGTCTATGAATCATCATCTTCCATTAAAAATTTAGCATGACTTACTGTAATATAATCACGTTGGCCTGACGTCATTATATTATACTAACTCATGCTTCAATTCTCAACAATACTTCAAATCATTCAAAATTTGAATTTAAATTTTACGGAATATAGAAACTTAAACATTTTTCCTTTATGATGTAATAAAGATATTGCAAAGAGATAATTAATTGCGGACAAGAATCGTTATGAAGATATCTTTAGAAATATCGAGGATATTTATAATGAAAGATACGATGATATTTTAGAATTTCTAAAATCGATGGATAATGAAGAAATTCTTCTGTAAGGATTTAGAATGCGTAAAAAGATATTCTGTGATTTCCTTCAGAAATTGAATCATCTAGATTCTTTGGTTATAGGTTTAGTCCTTGGGATTTGTCCTTGGTCTCCTTCATGTTTTGCTCAATCCCTCTTTCAATACCAGATTTTCTTTTGAACTTTTCCAACACACAATTCTTTATTATCAAGCTTCTGGTCATTAAGGCCGTCTACAGCTTTTGCTGCTTCATCAGCATTCACAAGGTTAACTGATCTGAATCATTGATTATCAATCCGATATGTTTTCAAGGATTTTGAAGAATGTACAATGTAATATATTAATGTGAATGTTAGATATTTCTTGGGTATTACCTACCCGTTAAAATATTTTCACAATCAACAGTTTGTACAAAAGAATTTTTAAATACAATCTTTATGAAAATATACATACATATATATTTTCTTCAGATGTAATTATGGATTTAATAAGTTAATATAATATTAAACTCATTTGATTTACGGTTGAAACGAGAATAAATAATCTCCAAAACTTTAGAGATTACATAATCGTCGCGGAATATTTCTTTAATGAAGTTATGAATCAATACTTCATCGTTCATTGTTATTAATATACCTCAGTATATGATGTTGATGCTCGTGGATTTCTTGTGAAATTCATAAGGCACAAATGATGTTTTCGAGAAATTTTCGAGTATATCGAAAATGGGAGTGTAAAATCACACATGCATTTGAATAATACACTTAGTTTATTATGAAATGGAGTTTATTGTACTGAAGCAGTGATTAATGATTGTTAAGTCATTAACGAAGGATGTACATCATAGCGTATTAGTGATATGAATTAACCAAGTAGTACATACTAGTTAAGATTCACACGTAATAGTTTAGTACGAAAAGATTTATTATTGTTCCAAACCATATATATATAAAGTATACATATATAATTCTTCAGGAAGAATGAGTCAATACATCTTAACTCATTATTACTAATATTCCTTAGTATCTATGGGCGTATGATGTTGATGTTTGAGGTACCGATTATGATGTTGAGACGTGGGATGCTGATGTTGTTGTTGGTGAAGCTGATGCTGTTGGTGGTGATGCTGATAGTACTGGTGGTGCTGGTGCTGTTACTGCTGCTGTTGGTGCTGCTTGTGGAACTTGGTTAGTAAGTGTGAGCCTAGCTACCAAATCGCGCACTATTTCTTCCAGGGTTTCTACTTTACGCTCGAGTCTGTGGATTTGTTCTACCCATTCCTTTGTAAGGTTTGTCAATTCTTGATATTTAGTTCGAAGTCTTCTAACTTCTTCTAATAACCCTTTCTGGTTAGAATTTGGGAGTAGAGGACGAATATTGTCGTTGGTTACATCGAGTCGACCTTCGAGGCGGAAAATCCTTGCGAAAAGAGTGAAAACGGTATTGCGAACAGGTTCGCCGGTAAGCAGATCGAGTACTCCGACGTTTGGTGGTAAGTTTGGCTCATGATAAGGAGTACCTTCTTCATTTCTCCATAGGGTGAGTATTTCGCGAACCCATCCCCATTTTCTAAAGAAATCACGGTAATTGATCGGTGGGTGTGCTCCTGTCACGCTATCTTTGGAGCTAGAAGAACTTGAGGAATCAGGTGAGAAATCCATATTATGTGTTTGGAATAGGGTTTGATATGAAATGGGTGTTGAATATTGAATGATATATTCGTCTCCTTGAATACGTATATATAGCAGAAAGATTTCTGTAATTTACGGAGGAAAATTAGGAAAAGTGTTAGACAAGGTCTATTGGGAATAGATATGCTAAGATATGATTTGTCTATACTCCAATAATGGCAGTATGACGTGTCGAGATTATAAAATGATAAGTATGTAATCTAATAATCTTTCGATTAAAGACTTTCAATTCGTATACTGTGATAACCCAATGACATTTCCCGGTTCGCAAACCGATGCATAAAGGCATAAGGCATATAGGTACGTGATATAACAGGGAGTTATATACGTTTGAGTATGAATTATAGGAGTTTCAAAAATCTTGGATAATATTTCATGTAATACATATGTAATACACAAAACCAGGATAGATGACTAAGTGAGTTGTTCTTAATAAGTTCACCACTTATTAAGTGCGTAAGTGACTAAGTGTTGTATGATCACTATAGTCAGGTTTGATATTGTGCACCATACCAAACATCTATGCCACCGCCGAGTCACTTGAATGATCAATTATTACCGGTTGGCTCAGGAATTCTCGACCAAAATCTAAGTTTGGCATTCGAAATCCACAAGCGTCCCATAGTGGTACCAAGGATCACCCTAGGCCTTAAGTAGCGTTGACGTTCGAGTAATTTCACATTATCGTGTATGTTATAATCTTAAGATTTAAGTATAGTTTCTAAGGTATAGTGTAGCATTTATCAATTAAATGCAACAATTAAAGGCACTATGGTCAAGGAAAGTTGTAGTCCTACATTGCTAAGGTACCTAATTGTATAAGGCACACATAAAATGCAATCCTGGTTCTCTACAACAACCTGCTCTGATACCAATCTGTCACACCCCCAAAATAGGGCCTAGGGTATTTGTGACTAATTACATCAAATCACAGTTGTATAAACGAGAACGACTCTATATGAGACGTTTTGAATAAAACAATTATTAATAAAACAGCGGAAGCATTAAAAGTTTTACATCAAATTTAAACTGAAATAATAATAATAGTCTTAATGCAAAGTAAATGTAATGAAATGAAGACTCCATGTAGCAGCATTCAATTCATCAGGTAGCAATCATGGCAATCATCTTATTCGTCACCTGAGACAAAACATGCTTAAAGTGTCAACCAAAAAGGTTGGTGAGTTCATTAGTTTATCAAAATCAATCATTTCCGTTATAATAATAGGCCACAAGATTTCAGTTTCATAAATATCCGTACACTAGCAAGTGTATAAAAGCATTCTATAAGTTGTAGGCACCCGGTAACAAGCCTTAACGTTCATGTTTTACCCTCTGAAGTACACCAGATCAGGTGTGTTTAAAATAACCTCGAAGTACTAAAGCATCCCATAGTCAAGATGGGGTTTGTCAGGCCCAATAGATCTATCTTTAGGATTCGCGCCTACCGTACATAGACAAGTAGTTTAATGTTACCAAGCTAAGGGTATATTTCTGGTTTAAACCCACATAGAATTAGTTTTAGTACTTGTGCCTATTTCGTAAAACATTTATAAAACAGCGCATGTATTCTCAGCCCAAAAATATATATAAAAAGGGAGTAATGAAACTCACCTTAAATAGCAGTTGAAGTATTCCACGCAAGAAAGGAAAGTAAAGCAAGTAAGTGACCGAGATATCAACTAGAAGTAGTTCTTTAAGAGAGAAATGAGAGATTAAGGTGTAAGTTTGAAATGAGAAATGTATGTGGTATTTATAGTTGAAAATGTTAGGTAAAAAAAATTAAAATAAAATAAGTAAATCTTAAAAGTTAAAATAAGAAAAAGTATTTTGTATTTTTATTAAAAGTAAATCTTAAAAGTTAAAATAAGAAAAAATAGTTTGTATTTTTATTAAAAGTAAAATCTTAAAAGTTAAAATAAGAAAAAGTAGTTTGTATTTTTATTAAAAGTAAAATCTTAAAAGTTAAAATAAGAAAAAGTATTTTGTATTTTTATTAAAAATAATCTTAAAAGTTAAAATAAGAAAAAGTAGTTTGTATTTTTATTAAAAGTAAAATCTTAAAAGTTAAAATAAGAAAAAGTAGTTTGTATTTTTATTAAAAGTAAAATCTTAAAAGTTAAAATAAGAAAAAGTAGTTTGTATTTTTATTAGAAGTAAAATCTTAAAAGTTAAAATAAGAAAAAGTATTTTGTATTTTTATTAAAAGTAAATCTTAAAAGTTAAAATAAGAAAAAGTAGTTTGTATTTTTATTAAAAGTAAATCTTAAAAGTTAAAATAAGAAAAAGTAGTTTGTATTTTTATTAAAAGTAAATCTTAAAAGTTAAAATAAGAAAAAGTAGTTTGTATTTTTATTAAAAGTAAATCTTAAAAGTTAAAATAAGAAAAAGTAGTTTGTATTTTTATTAAAAGTAAATCTTAAAAGAAAATTAGTTTATATTTTTATTAAAAGTAAATCTTAAAAGAAAAAGTAGTTTGTATTTTTGTATTTATTTATTAAAAGTAGATATAGTTTTGATTTTTTTTTTTGTATAAAATTCTTTAAAAAAAAATTGTTTAATATATTTCTAAGAACATTTAACATTTTATTTCTATATTTGTTTAATTATTAAATACGAATTTTATATAAAAATTATTATTATATTTAGTTTTTATAAAAATTAAAATTTATGATTATTAATTTATAGTTTTTATTAGTTTTATAAATGTTATAATATTATTTATTATTTAGTTAATTATATAAACTATTAACTAAATAACAAAAGTAATATAAATATTATATATATATATATATATATATATATTCATTGATGTAATTATGTTATATTATATATCATAATCTTATTTATAATATTTATAATTATATTATTTATTTTAAGCGTACGTTTATTCGGTCAACGTTAAATTTATTTGTATATAACAACTCTAGGTATTTTAGTAAAATCGGAAGTCGAAAAGTGAGGGTTGTTATAAAAGTAGTTCAGGAAAACATCTGAACCGGGAAAGATAAGTTCTCCAAGTCGGTATAGCGAATAGTAGAAATGTAGCAAGAGTGTAATCAGGCATAACAACTACAGCAGCCTAGATCGTCTACAGCAGTACGTAGCATGGCAATAGTAACAGTATCATACCTAAGTAATATGTTAAAGGCAGATAGTAGCATGCAGTAGCGAGAGTAAGTAAAAGCATACAGCAGTTTACATAGCAGTAAAAGGTAATCAGTAGCATGCAACAAGTTCATACAGCAGTAGAAGTAGGTAGTGGCATGCAGTAGTACTAAGCAGTAACATGCAGTAATATAACACAGTAGTAAGAAATCGAAAGCTAATAGTGGCATGCAGTAGTGAAAACATGTAGTAGCATACGGCATATAGCAGTAAAAGTAAGCAGCAGCATGCAGTAAGTTCAGCAGAAACAAGTAAACTAGCAAGTTGTAGATTAGTCCTATTAGTGAATCCTACTCGAGTCGGTCTTAGACTCACTAATGCAACCTAATTCCCTACAACCAATGCTCTGATAACAAATGTGATGCTCCGTACTAAATCATCATGTACGGACCATCAACAACAGGATCATTACAAGGTTAAGTACTATATCCGATTTCAAAAAGAGTTTGCAATCATAATAAAAGTGACGTCATAACCAACGTCGAATGTTTTACATCAAAAGTATGCTTCGCTAAGTAGAAGCAATTAATAAGTGTATGTGACCCCAATGGTCGTTACAATCATCGTTTCAAAAGTACTAAAGTTTGAATGCAAAAGTAAGCGTTCATGCAGTGACATCTCTAAAGCAGCGGGTGTCTACAGCAAGACTAGTATAACAGCGGAAGCAACCTTAAGCACCTGAGAAAAACATGCTTAAAAACGTCAACACAAAGGTTGGTGAGCTATAGTTTAAGTATAACAGTAATGTATGGTAGGCCACGAGATTTTAGTGCTACAAAGAGCGTTTCAAAACAGTAATCCAATCAGTATGTTTAAGTATATGCTCAACCGTGGGCACTCGGTAACTAACTTAACGTTTAATAATATATCACCCCCTGAAAGTACACTTGGCAAGTGCGTATGTATACGAAGTATTAAACACTCATTAAATGCTAGCGCGACTAGCCCGAGTGGGGATGTCAAACCCTATGGATCCATATTTAAGATTCGCATTCACCGGTTCAAAAACCAATGATTAAACGTTACCGAGCTAAAGGGAATGTTTCTGCCGTTATATAACCCACACATATATAAAGTTTAAGTACTCGTGCCTAGTATGTAAAACATAAAATCCGCATGTATTCTCAGTTCCCAAAATAAGTTAAAGTAAAAAGGGAATGCTATAACTCACAATGATAAAGTAGCGGTAAAGTATGACTCGGAAACTAAGCAAGTAATGAAGGTTATCCAAACGGGTCCTCAACCTAAGTCAAATAGTACTAAGTCAGTAAATCATCCCAATAGGTTTAAAAGTATGTAAATAAGGTCTTAAGGGTCATCATCATTCATCATCAAACAAAAGGTGTAAGGTAAGTTTCGTTCATGAAAAGAGTTTAAAACAAAGGATGAGTTCGGTCAGTCACCACGGCCTCTATACCTACTGAAATAAGGTGAGACCAGTGGCCATGGCTCCGTATATGAGTCCTTTAGTTGTGGTAAAAATTACAGAAGCAAACTCGTCTTCATTTGACCGTGGCGACGGTCTAAGTGCGAGTAGGTCAGAATTTTCAGCACAACGTTAAATGGACATAGTGACGATCGGAGGGCCATAAATCCTAAACTGTAACTCGGATTAAGACGAGTCCTATATGAAAAGTTATCTACTCGAACAGAGATATCTGAAAATTATAATTACAGTAGCCCAGGTCATACGGTTCAGACACAGAAACAGTAGAACAGTAGGGTCAGTAGGTTCCGGTGGTTCTTGGTGCTCGATGCTTATCATGGTTCTCATCCTTGATTCATATAGCTTCAAGTGTATAACTCATTGATGTGTTTGTATCATTTTCACCAAGGTTTGACCATCATAACCCAAGTGTAAGTCTAAGACATGAAGCACAACTCACTTAAGTGTTGCAAGTGTTTTGATGAACCAAAGCTACATCAAAGTCTTAGATTCAACACATACATGAAATGTAAAAGTAATGTAGAACTATAAACTTGAAAATAAACTAACTAATCAAGATTTTAAGATGTAGAACATAGTTCTTAGTTTGATCTTGAAGATCCAAGACTCAAAAGTCTAGATCTAACATAAGTGTACAAGGTTATAGTTAAAGAAAGTTTACTTACATGTTCTTGAACTTTCAAAGTTAACTTTAGTTCAAGAAAGTATGAGATCAAGACTAACTTGTAATACTTGACCATTTAAACTAACAAACATGAAATTAAAGTGCATAATACAAAGAAATAAACTAAATAAACAAGTTAATAAGTTCATGGGTTGCATACTTTAAAGATTCAAGCCTAAGTCTTGATTTTTAGAAAGTAAACTTTAAGTTTACTTCATGAGCTTCAAGTATGATCTTAACACATGAACTTACAATTTTTTTAAAACAATAAAGGTAGAATCATAAACTAATAAGTTTATGTTCTTGAGTGTTCTTGTAAAAACAAGATGACATGGAGAATCAAACTAACAAGTTTGCTTCTTAGTAATTAGTAGGTAACAACAACAAGTAAATAACAACAACAAAGTTCATGTAGCTAAGTAACAAACATGAACAAGTATCAAACAACAAACAAAGAACATATGATGATGATGATAATGTATGTGTGTTAGGCCACGGTTTTGGTCAAGAGAAAGAAAGGAGAAAAGTTCTTGTTACTTACAAGTATTTGAGAGAAAAAAGGAAGAAAAGTTGAGAGAATTTTCAAGTAACTTTGTGTGTGAAATGAGAGCAAATGAATAAGTAACCAAAAAAAATTTGAATCCCTCCCTTGTACTCCAAAGTTGATGGTTTTGGGAAGGAAAAGGGAAGGGAGATTGTCCACTAGATCCTTGCATGTTAAAGTCTTAAAAGTTGGTTATTAGGTGTAATTTTATGGGAAAGGTGTGCAAGTAACAAGCAACTAGATTCTTATACACTAAACTAACTAGTTATGTTCCAAATGTAATACTTACATGTTAAGTTGGGCTAATAAGTCCACTAAAGAAGTAGGGTGGGCTTATAAGCCCATAAACACTAATAAAGGCCCAAGTTCAAGTAATTACAAATTAAGTCTAACAAAGCCCAAGTAATTAACAAATAACCTTAGTTAATTAAAATGATTAATAAAACTTAATCATGAATGTAAATAATATCTAAAAATATTATTCGTGAAAGTTTCGTGTGTCACAAAGACGTTTCGGGCATTCAAAGGTCACGTACAGTTAATCATGGCAATAAGTAAATGTAATAACATACATTCATTTAATCACAAGTATTAATAATAAACATTATTAATTAAGGATGGAAAAACCGGGGGGGGGGGGGGGTGAATGTAACACCCAAGGCAAATCCCACATCGCCCACGAACATGAGTGATCAGGGGATTATAAGGTAATACTCACGCTTAAATAACACAACGCGTTTTGGGATCACAGGCCGAGTAGAAGTGCGAGTACGTTGTGGTTAAGCGTGCTCGGGCGAGAGCACTACCAGGATGGGTGACCTCCTGGGAAAGTGCTTCTCGTGTGTGGTCGCCAGGAAAAAGTCGTGCGCCTGCGGGCAAAGCGGACAATATTGTGGTCATGTTAAGCTGGGGTGTTACAGAATGGTATCAGAGCCACTCATGTGCCGTTGGGGGTGGTGGGGCAAACCTCGTCGAGGACAATGAGTCCCTAGGGGGGGGGGGTGAATGTAACACCCAAGGCAAATCCCACATCGCCCACGAACATGAGTAATCAGGGGATTATAAGGTAATACTCACGCTTAAATGACACAACGCGTTTTGGGATCACAGGCCGAGTAGAAGTGCGAGTACGTTGTGGTTAAGCGTGCTCGGGCGAGAGCACTACCAGGATGGGTGACCTCCTGGGAAAGTGCTTCTCGTGTGTGGTCGCCAGGAAAAAGCCGTGCGCCTGCGGGCAAAGCGGACAATATTGTGGTCATGTTAAGCTGGGGTGTTACAATAACAATAATTAACATGCATACATAGATTATCATAATCTATATTAAGCAAGCAGCGGGTAGTAATTATACTTGTTACCAAATACCATTATCCATAAGGATAGTCCCACTCACCGATTACCAGCAACAACTCAGTGGTCTAATGTTATTGAGTCTTCTCCTTTCCTTTATCACCTGAGAATGATACAATCCAAGTCAGCAATCGTATCTCAATTATATATTTTGAAATCAAAAACACTGATAATATATAATCACATCAAGTGGGTTGAGATGACCACCGACCCTATAGTAACGCCACTTTTCAGTAACGTTCTTATTAAAACATATAGAATCATACATCAAACAGATCAACGAAGCAGAAATACAACACCAAGAAAATCTATCAGATCAACAACACGAGTGACCATCACTCGTACGAGTGAGTCACTTCACTCGCACGGGTGACATCTGACTCGTGCGTGTGAATTACACATAAACACACAACACCAACATCTAATGACTCGTACAGTCAAACCACTGACTCGTAAGATTGAGCATCTCACTCGTTCGAGTGAGATGTCAGTCGTACAGTTCATTTCTCACAAACAAAGATTTAATAAAAATATCTCGTCTGTACGAGTGAGAGACTTAACCTAATTTTATACCAATTCAGCACAAAACCCAACTCATATATGCCTCGATCCATATATGACAAGATTATACACCCTTCAATAGTAAACCCCACAAGTGCGTAAAATGAAGCATACATACTTACATTGTATTTGACCCAAATCTCAAGTTTGATTTAGTGTTTTAAAACCTTATCATTGAAAGTAAACCTCAAGACGATTCCAACGATAGTTTATTTTTAGAAAACGGAGTTACGGTTTGAAAGTTACACCCTTTTCAATTTTGCCAAAAGCTGACCACTGCTCAACCGCGTGGTTGAGCCCTCAACCGTACGGTTGAGCCCTCAACTGCGTGGTTGAGCCCTCAAAAGTATGCTCAACCACGTAGTTGAGCTGTCAAAAGTGTGGGTGCTAAAAATCAGTTCTAGCACGCTATTTTCGAGTTTTTAGCACCCAAAACTCGATTTTTGCTTGATTTGGTCGATCCAAAGGCTCAATAATATCACATAACACATATATATAAACTATTTCTAACATCAATAAAGCATAACAAACACATATAATCAAGAATCAAACCCAAAAATCATCAAAACCCATTTTAACTCAAAACCCACTTTAAATCTATCAAATTCAATGATGTTTACCTTGTTTTGATCCTTGAAAACACTTGAATCTTATAAACGAAATCACAAGCTTTGATCTTGTACTTTTGATTTTATGAATTTAGGGAGCTAGAGTGTGTTTAGGTTTTAGGTTTACTAAAAATGATAAAGGAAAGAACGTAGGGGTTATTTTAAAAGAAGGGGGTTACTTCATTGTAAGGAAACCCTATTCCCCACTACACACATGTATTTACCAGTTATCTAAAACACAATGTACCTCATTAGGTATCCCTAACGAGGTCCAATTCACATAACAAAACATGTTCTGTGACCTTTGTCACAAAACACACTTTATCCCATACACCAATAATTATGAACACATAATTATTAAAAACACTAATATTAATAAATTAATATTAACTAAGGATAAAAAGATCATTTACTACTAAGCTCAGTTTGAGGGTGTTATAAATCTACTCCCCCTTAAGAAGATTCTGTCCTCGGAATCTGGTCAGTCATTATCACAATAGTCACAGTTTCATTACAACCTCTAATTTCTAATTCACATGGAAGTCCAAACGGTCATACCCAATTATTCTAACTTACTTAATAGGGCATCATTATCAGCAAACCTTCAATCGACCGATTACACATACTCACTTACCACGATCAATACTGAAATCCGACCCTTTGTCATTCGAAACTTATCACCATTCCCGTCAAAATGCAAAGGATAGTCAAATTTTTACAACCAATCAGCGTCCAAAACAGTGACATTTACTTCAAACGTCGTTCCATTAACCACTAGTGTCCATAACTTGCCACGGCCAACTCATGAGTCAAGATTTAAATCATGTTAGTATATCACTTGTACCATCAATTTCACTAAATTGTCATCAGGTTTAACTCTTTACACCGTTAAATTCCCTCAAATTTCCAAGCAATGGCAATTGAATTTCATTTATTACACTAAAATCTGTACATATGTTCACAAAATATGTCTTTAATTTATCAAAATTATTCAGGTTAGTCGTTTCATGCTCAATAATTCATTGTTCAATAGTCAATCCACTGTCCATGCACCATTCGTGTCTTCTATATTTCCTTCAGCTTCTCAGAAGTCCTTTATGATTTACCAAAATATACTTTCGTTTGCCAGACGCGAGTATATTCTTCTAAATCATACCGTCGTCCTGAGTCACGCGATAAAGAAATTCCTGTATGGTTCATACATCGCTCATGGCGCTCAATATCCTGTTAAGCATAGGTAACAAGAAAGTTTACTTAATCACTAGTCTATCAGTCTCATCATTCATATATCATCACGAATTCTTCACAAATGAATATCTACTAAATCCGATCTAGTCATCATTTACAACATATCACCATAGTGCAACTTGATCTTATGGAATTCACACCATTCGAAAATCAATAACAGACCATGTATTATCAATTCAATTCCCGAAGGTTACAACCGTTATATGCAATTATCACACGACCAACCAAGCATAAGAATTTATCAAGTCATGCCATTCTATCATAATGATACACTAGTCACAATTCAAAACAACGTCTAACACTTAGCTCTATCTTCCAGTCATAACACACACTCGGTATCAATCACCACTCAAGTCAAGGGTTTCCCTATCCCTTAAAAGACTATCTACGGAACACCACCCTTAATTCCTTTCTAAAGGTTGCCACAAATCACGCAAGTCTAAGGAAAGAAAAACAATTCATTAAGGCTTCACTATTGTCTCACACATTTTAATCTAAGCATGTATTGTAAGCAATACAGTAGGGCCAGCACCCTACATAATGTACAAATCACATACACTTAGGGACTATATACATGGTTTAAGTCCTTTATCTATATACAATGGGACTACTACCATATTCTAATCCTTACGGGCCATTACACGTGTCCCATCAGTCCGAGGTAAAAGTACAAATCACATAAACCCTACGCAGTCTTATCAGGTCATACATAACGTTATAGCAAGACTTGCCTAATAAAAAAGTTATTCAAAACAGGGTAACCACTTTACCTGGAATATAGCCAAAAGTCACATGTAGTACATAACTAAAAAATCACAAGAATCATGGGAAGCATAACTAGTCCATCATATCTACCTAGTCTTAGAGAAAATAGCAATCACCTAAGGCATGGAAACTAATCAAAAGGAATAAAATCCCAATAATGTCAATGGTAGCACCAGACAAAACTTATGTAACATGAGTCATCAAACCACCGACTACTTTTACTTTAGAGCGAGAAGCAATCAATTCACATGCACATAATCATGCAGCATAGCAAACACATTACAAAAGGTCGGGGAAACAATCTATAAATATCACACATACATTTTACAGGGACTAAGTTCCCTTATTTACTAAAAGTACTTCCAGTCACAATCAATGTGGTTGGAACCACTAAACCTTTAATTACTTTAACCGTTAAGGAGGAAGTAACTGTATCATAAATAACCTCAGTGAATCCCCACTGACTACAAGCACAGTCAAGTAATTATTCACAATCAAAAAGTACACTTGTATATATAACAATTAATCAAGAACATACCTTTTATATTCAAGAGGATTTCTTCCTCTTCTGCCCCATCATTAAAACTGATGATCCTCCTGTCGAATCCCCGGTTGATCCTGACCTTGCCCCAGACCTTGCTTCAGAATATGACTTTCTCACAGATGGACACTGATCAGATCAATGACCTTCATTCTGACAATTCCAACATAGGACATCATGTCCAATTAAACCACATCAGTAACATCGGTGTGTTCTTTTAGAACAATCTCCATCGTGACTTGCTCTACAATGAACACACCACGTTTTAAATTTCAACTTAGATACACTCTGAGTCTGTTTCCTTTTCATCTTGTTCCAAAAAGATTTCTTTGACTTTGAACTAGGTTGACTTATTATTTGACTTTGCTGCTGAAGACTTACATTCTCTTTTCTACGGTTAATTGCAGCTTTAATATCACCCTCAACCATTTTTTCCATAACAAAAGCTTTAGATAAAATGGTGATAGTTCTTACCAAAGTTCGATATTCTGGCAATAACATTTCCACAAAATGATCAATTTTAGATCGTTCATCCGGAACCCATTGATCCACAAACCTTAGTTTGTCAGTATGTAACATCTCGTTTTTCTCGTATGTATCAAAAGGTACATACTTAATCATTTGTACGTTTGTAACTCGTTGTTCATGCGTAATTGTGTAGATACATATATATATGTACTTGTTAATGTGTGCATATATAAGTTTGTAAATGAGTTTTGGTGAGCGTGAAGTCTTGTGAGGCTTAGATACGATGTTTAGACGTGTATTGGAAGCTTGAACGACTTGAATGTTGTGTAAAACGATTTTTTTGTTTAAGGTTGTCGAGCTGGCCAGATAGTGCCTTAGGCCTCGCAGCGACAAACGGGTCCGCGCCGCGGCATATCAAGCAAACCAGGGACAGAACATGGGTTAAGAAAGGGTGATTTTCCCTTTGTTCGTCATGCCGCGACGATTTGAGCCGCGTCGCGGCATTACTGCCAGACTGGTGTCGGACTTAGCTCTTTATAAGTGATTTTAAGGGGCAATTTGGTAAATAGGCGTATGGATCAGATTGGAGCATTAAATCTGCACCACTAGTTCATTTAATTCATTTCCTTTTTCTATTTTCTTTCATTTTCTCTCCCAAAACTTAAAACCCATTTGAATTAAAAGTGAGATTTGAGAGTGAAGGATTGAGGGTTGATCTTTGGAGCAAGAATTAAAGTTGTTCCTTGTATCTCTAGCTACGTGTTGATAGTCTCGGTAAGTTCTAACTCTAAGTTTTGAGTTTTAATTGGTTAATGGCTAGGGTTTTGGTTACTAGAGACTTGTTTGACCTATTTGAGGGTAAAATGGGTGAATCTGGGTTATGTTGTTGTAATGAAACCCTAAAAGCCACAAGCTAGGGTTAGGTCTAATGAAAATAGGATTTGTAAGTGTTAATGGTGTTATTAAGGATTAAATACTTGTTAAAATGTTGTTGAAATGGTAAATAGGTCATGTTTGAAAAGTTTGGTAATGTAAGAGTTAAAATGGGTGAAAAAGAGTAATGTTGACCTAGTTTGAGTGAATTAGGTATGAATTACCCTAGGTTGGAGCTAGTTGAAGTTACTAGACTTCAATTCACTAGCTTTAGTGATTAAAGTCGAGTCTTGGCCATTAAAGGGGCGGTTGTGGTGTGTTTGAGTCATTTAATGCGAGTTGGGTCATTAAATACTCAAGTAGGTGTAATGTGGTTAATTCCACTAGTTGTGTATTGAAATTGTACTTAATATATTAGGTACTTTGCTTTGAAGCTCGAAAGTGCATAATCATCACCGAAGTGCTAAGGTGAGTGGGATAATTATGTGTGTGCATATATGATGTATTTATTTGTGTAGTATGAGTTGTGAAGTGTCGAGGTGTTAAGACAATACTTCTCATGTGATGGGTGAAGCATCGAGGTGTTAAGATGCCACTCGGGGTGAAGCATCGAGGTGTTAAGATGCCACCTAGGGGTGAAGTGTTGAGGTGTTAAGACACCACTCCGTAGAATAGATGGGTGAAGCATCGAGGTGTTAAGATGCCACTCAGGGTGAAGTATCGAAGTGTTAAGATGCCACCCGTGGGGTTAGTATACGAGGTGTTAAGTGCACTAATGGTTGTTACGAACTCCGACGGTCATTAAACACCGTTCCCTTGTTCGATTGGTTAACCATGGTTGTGTGTGGTTTGTAGCATATTATATTGTTTAAATTATATGCTATTGTTACGCTAGCTTATGTTGTTGGAGGTTTATTATTATACTTGCGATGGTATGATTATTTATATTACTAGCATGTATGCGGAAATGTGTAAGTGATTGCAAGTAAGTAGGTTGTATATGTAAACATATAATTATTGCACTCACTAAGCGTTAGCTTACCCCTCTCGTTGTTTATATTTTTAGATGCGGGTGCGGATAAGGGCAAGGGGGTTGTTGGGTACTAGGTGTCCCTTGTTGATGTTATGTTGAAGCTTTTGGAACTTGGCCTACGTTTTGGGTAGTTTAGTCCCAAACCATGCTCAAGGGGTCGTTTGGATTATAAACTATCATTTGTAGTTGGTCAAACTTGTATCACATTCGTTAATGGCCTTTGTGCCTTTTTGTAAACATTAAACTCGTAGTATGTTTTAACGAAACGTGTGGAATGGTTTACATATTTAATTGGCGCATAAATGTGTATAATTTTTAAAAAAAAAATTTATCGTATGGAGTACGGGTTGGGTTGTTTCACAGTATATTGATCAATTGCATCATCCACAAACATTTGTTTAGTCATTTTCAATTCCATAAATCTTAAATCTTTATATGTTTCCGACACGATAAACACAGTCTGTAAGGTTGAGTCTCAAAAAGTTCGAACTGTGTTCATATATTCAATTTACCTTCGACTGCTCTAGGCGATTCAAGAACAATTAATTGTAAATAGATATGTGTGTATGTATATATAAATAATAATTCAAAATATAATTTGAAGTATTATATGTTGTTGTTATTAAAAATTAATAAAATAAAAATAGGATATTATAATAATTATTATTTAAAATATATCTCTATATATAAATAAAGTATATTAAAAATAAATATTAAATGATTGTAATACTCGCTTGATGTTTCGATTGATATTGAAGAAGTTAAATTCAAACTTATGTAATTTTAAAATAAACGGTGTTACGAAAATGAGTTCTATAATTTTTAGGCTTAATAAAAATGTATTTAGGAACTATTTGTTAAGTTTTAAAACTTTTTATATTTTACTCAAAATCGAGAGGGACAATTGATGTATTTTTATTTAACAAATTAAGGATTGAATTTTATACCATAATGACTAAGATAAATAAATATAATTACGGGTAAAATTTGGGAATTTTACGAAGACTTTTAATCCGCTACTAGTTTACAACGGAATACGATACAATACCCGCGTTAGAGTGTCGGCAGACTAATAGTAATCTACATCTGTGATTTGGTTTGTTAAATGTTAGAGTCAATGTTTCTGTTTTAATCATTACACCACATGTCTTACTTTTACATATACATATACATGTATATTATATTAATGCCACTTGATTCGTTTTCAAATTCAAACTAATTGATATTACTACTTGATCTTTCTTTTACTTTAGCATGCCCTATTATTATTATTTTTATTATTATAATATATATAGATTGATTGATATAGGATATGTAGGATAGATATATCCATATATATATAAACACTATTATGCATATTCAATAACAAAACCCACCATCACTTATTTCTTTTCTTTCCTCTACAATCAACCGAGCCGTCTTGTGTATGTTCTTCTTTATTGCTATTATCAACCAAGAACACCCTCGTATCCATCGACAACCCACTTTCATCAAGCCCCCGATCACCACCTTCGAACTACTATCACACAACCACCATCATTAACTATGCTTTCTGTTTCCTTTCAAACCATCATACCACCACCATGAACAACCCAATACCACTACACTACTACCACGATCAACTTAACGGCTACTACATATATATTTTTACTGTTTATATTTCGATCACAACAAACTCACTGGACAACCCCAAGAACACCGACACCTTATTAAACCCATCAATCACCTTTCAAAACCAAAGACAACCACCACTTTAAACCACCTTTTACCACCAAAGAGACTACCAACGAAGACCACCTACAAACCCATCAAAACCCCGGTCAAACTGCAACAACATATGCTATGTTTCTGCTTTTCCATTTAACGTCCTACTGCTGCTCAATTCTTAAGGGTACAAATGTTTGTAAACTGCCACGTTGTTCGTATCTACTATGGTGCAGTCATTTTCCTGTTTAGATCGAGATATATGAGATGACGATGAGGAAGATGGTAACCGTGAATAATGAAACATTTATGATGGTGGTTATGACAAACTGAAATGATGATACGTATGCCATGATCATATGATGAAGACCCCACGCAAACAATTAAAGTATTCTAACTTTTTCCTTTGCAACTTGAGCAACTATTTAATGTTACAAATTGAAAATGATATTACCATAAAAATAGTGCTCCTACTTCTCTTTTTGGCCGACATGTTAATAACCATTTGGTGGTGTTTGTTTCTTTAAAATTATACCAAAGATTCTCTTCTATCTCTTAAAACATATCGGTTAACAGATGGACTTGTATGTAGAACTAGGCTATAGAATTAATGGGCTTAGATTATAAAAAGTTAGGGATGGCGATAATTAAAAAGAATACCAGCGAATAAATTTTTCTTCCGCCGTCATATTCTCAAACGGAACCCAAAACAGAATTCGGTGTGTGCAAAGGTTAGCTGGGCCAGAGAATTACTTTGTGATATTGGGCTATATTTGTTCTTGGGCTCTTGGAGCAACTAGGCTTTGAACTGCAAACCCGTTAATATTGCTGCTATGTTTTACGAACAGACTGCAAGCAACAAATTACGCTGCAGCTCTAGCCAGTTTTTGATGAGAATGAGAGAATGTGATGATAGGAATATGATGATAAAGGTGGCGGTTATTATATAAGAAGATGATATCGTGATTGTTAGACATTGAAGGAAAATGGTTATTGTTAGGATTAAGATGATGATTATGATTATGATTATGATTCAATAGAGATGTTACAGTGAGATTTGATGATATGATATATGATAAAGATGATGAGATGAAAAATGAGTTTTGTTCTTGACTTAGAAACAGAAGAAATAGAAACTGGGAATAGATAGGGATAATATATATATTTTTTGGGTATTGAATCAGAAAAACGAAGACAGACAGATTGTTTAGGAGTGTTTGTATGGAACGGGAGGTTGTGGGTTCGAGCCTGAGCATGTGCGTTTATTTTTAGGCCTTACACTGAGAGGTAGCCATTTTAATTTATTATTTCTTTATTATTATTATTATTATTATTATTATTATTATTATTATTATTATTATTATTATTATTATTATTATTATTATTATTATTATTATTATAATATTATGATTATTATTATTATTATTATTATTATTATTATTATTATTATTATTATTATTATTATTATTATCAATGTTATTTTACCAAATATAAATGTAACACAAATAATATAATTACCTTAAAAAAACCTATCATAATAATTTTATGATATTCAATGAACTTTATAAATTTTATTATCTAAGATATATAAAAGTATATTTTTATATATAAAGTTTTATGTATTAAATAAATTATATTATTTACTCTATTAAATCTTTTAAAAATATTTAAACATATAAAACGACGATATTTAATCATGCATAAATTTTGGAAAATATTTTGAGTCAAATTGATTTTGGTTGACTTTTGCATATTAGTCTCGAGCACTAGGATTGTGGTACACTATGACTTAACCTAAATTGTTAGACATCTATTGACCAACACATAAATATATATAATTAATATAGGTTCGTGAATCCGAGGCCAACCCTACACTTGTTCAATGTCGTTATATGTATTTTAACTACAAAATACATTAGGTGAGTTCCCTTTTTATATACATTTTTGGGCTGAGAATACATGCAAATGCTTTATTAACTGTTTTACAATATTTATATGCGTGAGTTTCATTATTCCCATTTTATATACATTTTTGGGCTGAGAATACATGCAAATGCTTTATTAACTGTTTTACAATATTTATATGCGTGAGTTTCATTTGCCCTTTTTACTCTTTACATTTTTGGGCTGAGAATACATGCAAATGCTTTATGAACTATTTTACAATATTTATATGTGTGAGTTTCATTTGCCTTTTTACCCTTTATATTTTTAGGCTGAGAATACATGCGCAATTTTTATAAATGTCTTTACGATATAGACACAAGTAATCAAAACTACATTATATGGTTGAATGATCGAAATCGAATATGCCCCTTTGTATTAAGTCTGGTAATCTAAGAATTAGGGAACATACTGTGACGACCCGTAAATTTCCGACTAAATTTAAACTTTATCTTTATATTATTCTGACACGATAAGCAATATTTGTTAAGTTAAATCTCAAGGATTTTAAACTATGTTTATACATTCATTTAAACCTCGACCAAATTCCAATGATTCACGAACCATTAAATGAACATATATGAATATGTATGTATATGTGTATATGTTATAAATTGAAAATGTTAACAAAGTATTTAAACTTATAATGCTTTATATGAACGTATTTGTTTCAATATGATTATCGACGAAATTAAAAAAATATATATTAAATGATTGAATTATCAGAAACATTGAATTATGATTACAAGTCTCTGTTGAGAGGTCCACTATGATTTGAGAAAATCTATTCCTCTTAACGACATTCGGAATAATTTGTAAAGCTATTTATAAATAAAAATAAAAAGTGTCATTTACGAAAGTTAGACAAAAGCTAATGGAGAATTGGTTTCCATAATATTCTATTAATCTATTTTCAAACGTACAAAAACGTTTTCAGTTTAAAAAGAACTTTATTATTAAAACGTATATAACCTTTATAAATATCTGGAATCACTTTTGACAACTCATTACTTAACCAGTATAATAAATATAATGATATTTATATTTTATTTCATTAAATATATATAACGATTCAAATTAATATTATATATATTTATACGCGTATTATACATACATAGTTTTTATACTTTTACTATACTTTAACTTTACTTTAACTTTAATAATTCACTTTAATAATTCATACTTTAAGAATTCACTTTAATAATTCATACTTTAATAATTCATACTTTAATAATTCACTTTAATAATTCATACTTTAATAATTCACTTTAATAATTCATACTTTAATAATTCACTTTAATAATTCATACTTTAATAATTCACTTTAATAATTCAAAAATCTATTATAAATAGAATTCAATAGGTTTCATTATTTCATAGAAACTTAAAAATATATTTCTCTAAACTCTCTCAATCGATTTACATATATATATATATATATATATATATATATATATATATATATATTTGCACTATATTATTTCAACATATTATTAGTATACATAAAATATTACGACGGAGTGATGTCCGAGTGATTTCAAAATAGTATTTTGAATGAGTCGAAGCTAAGGAAATTATGGGTTATAGCTATGGAGGTGATGGGTATGGTTCATGGGTATGCTCGTGAGGTCAATCTAGTGTTTATCATCTCCGTTCCGTCTATGTACTTTCCTGCAATATTGAATCTCAATATTGATACGTGAGCACTCATAACTTAACTTTTATATATCAATAGTGTATCCCTGACTAGTGCTCGAGTATATAGGATTATGCATGCTTGTACATTCGATATTGTCCTTAGATAGGTTTGTTGAATTCTGAATTAGATACATATGCTACTGAGATAGGGTATATGATATGCATGTCATTGAAAAGCTAGCGAAAAATTAAGAACTTTTCATTTAGATATCGAATGGTTTCGATGAACGGATTATAAGTTATAGTCAACTGAATTTTAGTATTATTGTTAAAATGATTATTATTACTATCGTCGTTATTATTTTAATAGAAATATCATTGTTATTATAAAATATCATTATTACTATTATGTTAGTATTATCATTTTATCATAATACCATTTTTAGTAAATATAAATATTGTTATTTTTTTATAGAATAATAATTATTATTATTACAAAATAATACAACTTTTACTCATTATTATTATGATCAATATTATTTCATCAAATAAATAGGGGATACAAAGATATTTTTCACCACGCGTAATATAATTACATTAATAATACTTACCACTATAGTTTTACGATATTAAGTGAACTTTATAAATTTTACTACTTAAGATATATAAAAGTATATTTTATCATATATAAACGTTAATATAAATTTTTATCAATAAATGACTTTTATTATTATAAAATCTAATAAATATATTTAAATATATAAAACGACTATAGTTAAGTTATATAATAAACACATATAAATTTTAGAAGTCATTTTGGGTCAAGTTGACTTTTGTTGACTTTTGCATATTAGTCTCGAGCAATAGGATTGTGGTACACTATGACTTGACCAAAAATTGTTAGACAAATATTGACCAACATATAAATATATATAATTAATATAGGTTCGTGAATCCGAGGCCAATCTTGCACTTGTTAAATGACGTTATATGTATTTTTACTACGAAATACAGTATGGTGAGTTTCATTACTCCCTTTTTATATATATTTTTGGGCTGAGAATACATGCGCTGTTTTATAAATGTTTTACGAAATAGGCACAAGTACTAAAACTAATTCTATGTGGGTTTAAACCAGAAATATACCCTTAGCTTGGTAACATTAAACTACTTGTCTATGTACAGTAGGCACGAATCCTAAAGATAGATCTATTGGGTCTGACAAACCCCATCCTGACTATGGGATGCTTTAGTACTTCGAGGTTATTTTAAACACTCCTGATCTGGTGTACTTCAGAGGGTAAAACATGAACGTTAAGGCTTGTTACCGGGTGCCTACAACTTATAGAATACTTTTATACACTTGCGAGTGTACATATATTTATAAACGAAAATCTTGTGGTCTATTAATATATTGAAATGATTGTTATGATAAACCTATGAACTCACCAACCTTTTGGTTGATACTTTAAAGCATGTTTATTCTCAGGTATTAAAGAAATCTTCCGCTGTGCATTAGCTCATTTTAAGGATATTACTTGGAGTCATTCATGGCATATTTTGAAAGACGTTGCATTTGAGTCATTGAGTTCATCAAGATTATTATTATGTCAATTATAGTTGGATGTATTATGAAATGGTGTGCATGCCGTCAACTTTCGTTGTAAAGAAAGTTTTTCTTTTAAAAACGAATGCAATGTTTGTAAAATGTATCATATAGAGGTCAAATACCTCGCGATGTAATCAACTATTGTGAATCGTTTATAATGTATATGAACGGGTCCTTTCAGTTGGTATCAGAGCAGTGGTCTTAGCGAACCAGGTCTGCATTAGTGTGTCTAACTTATAGTCGTTAGGATGCATCAGTGAGCCTGGACTTCGATCGTGTCTGCATGTCAAAAATTTTGCTTATCATTTTTGTCGGAAATTGCCTGCTTATCATTCTTAGTCTAGACACGTCTTACTGCATTGATTGCATGAATAGTGTATAGACAAAATTCATATCTTAGCGTATCTGTTAATCCATATCTTAGCGTATCTGTTACTGTAAACTTTGCCTGACATATCCCGTAAATTCCTCCGTAATCTACGAAATCTTTTGCGCTATATATATAAATATTCTATGTAATTAGAATACCACCCGATAGCCAAAAAATCATTTCATATCGAAAAATCCTTTATTCAATCGAACGAAATGGAATTCGTCATTAGTTCAAGTCCCTCGAATTCCGATATGGAATCCCACTCAAGCTCCGAAAGCAGTGTGACCGGAATGGATCAACCAATTAGCCATCATCTATTCTGGATGAATTAGGGATAGGTTCGTAGCCTCCTCAATAATTAGAGACAAGAAGAAGGTGATCTCTTCCATCCACCACATTGCCCTCTTGGCGATGAACTTGAAGCACTTACCGGTGAACCGGTCCGAAACACCATTTTCTCTCTCATTTCCAGAGTATCTCGTCACGATTATATACTACATCAAATTCTAGATTTTATTTATCCGCTCGTCCGAACCGACAATCTCCCCGGTGTAATAGAAGAAGTCAACGCGCTTCGCGCTCGAGTAGTGGCTTTAGAGAATATGGTGCAAGGGTTACAAACACCAACAAATAACAAAGTATTAATTCATAATTTCAATTTTATTGAATAAATACTCCGTAAATGTTATGTAATTTCTAAAGTCTTTAGGGATTATTCAGTTCTAGTTTCAACCGTAAATCAAATGAGTTTAATTTAATATTAACTCATTAAATCTATGTTACATCTGAAGAAAATATGCACATATATATTTTCATAAAGACTGTAATAAAATTCTGTTCTACAAAATATTAATTGTGAAAAAAAATAATTTAACGGGTAGGTAATACCCGAGAGATATATAAATTCACAATTAATATGTTACATTTTCGAATCTGATTAACCAAATCATCAACTATACTCCTAAAATCTCACAACAATATACATTCTTGTATAGTAATCAAAACAACCATTCTCACCCAAATTTGATTACGCATTCTGATTTTGACAAATCAAAATTCAAGTCATGATTTAACAGAAGACATCACTCTTAGATTCCTACATCTTTCAAAGCTATACTTTGACTTCAAAACTGTGTTAGAACATCATATGTATATTAACGATTACAAACTGTGTTCAAACTCTCCGAAGTTTTTGAAGACACTTCAAACAATGAACAATCGAGATGATGATCCAACCACATATTACCCACATTTATGTACCTAAAAAGCTCTCGAAGCCAAAGTCATAGTTCGACGCGTATCCGTGTCAGACCCTTTGGCATTTATTAGCTAAAATGACTTTTCAATTCCTTTTCAAAGTAGACAGTTTTGTTACAGCTCCAGCAAGTCAACTTCGACTTTTTAGTCGGACTAGTCTTATTATAACCTCGATAGATACATTGCCCTTTCGTCATCGTTACTGGGGACCTTTCATATCTCGCCACCTTAGCAATAAACTTACCAACAACTTCAATTATCTTTGACTTTTTGAAAAATCATTATATTTATTGAAATCACATCATTTACTCATTCGCATCTTGTAACGAGAATTGTCATACGAATCATCGGAAAACAGTAACCAGTATTTTGAAATCTCGCAGCATGTCTACGCCAACAGTTATATGTGTACGTAAAATGTCTATCTCCTGGACTTACATACTTTGAATGTGAAGTTCTGAAAAATATTTTGAACTGCAAACTAGTTCTTGAAATGCTGACGAAGCATCAAAAACTATAAACGATCTTAACAGTAAAAAGTTTGATGTCAAAGAATAGTAAGGTGGTAAAGCTGAGAAAAAGAGAAGGTTTGGAACTGGAAAACGGATTGAACAGACTATGAAGGAGGCTGTGGACAAATCACAAAGACTAAATCTGCCTTCAAAGAGTCCAAATGGTTCAGTGCCTGCTAAAGACATTAACGAATACCTTACTCTTTATTCTAAACCTTTACAGACAAATCTTCATCATCATCCATCAATATTAGAAATTCTAAGAAATTATCATATCTTTCATTATAAATATCCGCGATATTTCTGAAGATATTTTCACAACTAATCTTATCTGAAGTCATTTATCTCTTTGCGCTATCAGTGTTACATCATATAAGAAACTATTAGTTTCTATATTCTATAAACTTTCGAGTTTAAATTATGAATGTTTTGAAGTAGTGTTGGGAACTGAAGCATGAGTTAGTATACTATAATGACACTTGATCAATGTGATTATATTACAGTAAGTCATGCTGAGTTTCTAATGGGACATGACGATTCACAGACCATGCCGTCATCATGTTCCATGTTACACGACTCTTGTATTCAATTTAATCTCTAAAAATATCAAGAATATATTTTCTTGATGATTCGGTCTTTTCAGGGTATTCTGGTAAATTAACAAATCAAGATCGCGCCATTACCATTTCCTTCTTAGAACATTAACTATGTTCATTCTGAAATTCATATCTGCGAATATTGGACCATTACAAACGTTGCTTAATCGTAAGAAGAAGAAACGAAAGGACAAAACTCCAAAATAGAAATTGGAGTATAAATCGCAGCAAATAGAAGGGAGCATTAACTATGGATGTCAATGATTATAGAAGACAAAAGCAGGGGCTTTGAAATATAAGGGATAAGGGAAGATATAAAACCCAACAACCACCCAAAAATTATAAACCGTATATATCGATGCATATAGCAATATAAAGATACGGAAGAACTAAAAACACTATAAAACCGAGAGTATAGTAGAAGTAAATAGATTCTTCCGGAGGCAGATGAAAAAGAAGAATGACAGATATGAAAGTGAGGAGTATATCAAGAATCAGTACTGGATGAAGGATATTGACAAATACTTTAAAATATGAGTTGAGGGAGAAAGAATAGAAGGTGTGAGTTGTAAGGAAACGAATGAGGTGGATTTATAATGAAATACCCGACAGAGAAATCAAGATGGATTATCGTATTAATTCGAAGAGAATCATAATATCCTTAATCACCGAAGCATCAAATCCAACATATATTACAAAGATTTTGTTTAAATTCGGAGATCAATTGTGATGACGTCAAAAGATATGACGAATCACTATAATCTTATTTCCTTCATTTACGATAACTTCCCTCATACGCTTCGAGTAATCGAATTATTTTATCCATACTTCTTAGACATGATAAAACTTCATAATCGTTACGTCATAATAACATTCTCATTGTTAACCATAACGACCTCTATCAAATTTCGAGGACGAAATTTCTTTAACGGGTAGGTACTGTAACGACCCGGAAATTTCCGACTAAATTTAAACTTTATCTTTATATTATTCTGACACGATAAGCAATGTTTGTTAAGTTAAATCTCAAGGATTTTAAACTATGTTTATACATTCATTTTAACCTCGACCAAATTCCAATGATTCACGAACCATTAAATGAACATATATGAATATGTATGTATATGTGTATATGTTATAAATTGAAAATGTTAACAAAGTATTTAAACTTATAATGCTTTATATGAACGTATTTGTTTCAATATGATTATCGACGAAATTAAAAAAAAATATATTAAATGATTGAATTATCAGAAACATTGAATTATGATTACAAGTCTCTGTTGAGAGGTCCACTATGATTTGAGAAAATCTATTCCTCTTAACGATATTCGGAATAATTTGTAAAGCTATTTATAAATAAAAATAAAAAGTGTCATTTACGAAAGTTAGACAAAAGCTAATGGAGAATTGGTTTCCATAATATTCTATTAATCTATTTTCAAACGTACAAAAACGTTTTCAGTTTAAAAAGAACTTTATTATTAAAACGTATATAACCTTTATAAATATCTGGAATCACTTTTGACAACTCATTACTTAACAGTATAATAAATATAACGATATTTATATTTTATTTCATTAAATATATATAACGATTCAAATTAATATTATATATATTTATACGCGTATTATACATATATAGTTTTTATACTTTTACTATACTTTAACTTTACTTTTACTTTACTTTTACTTTACTTTAACTTTAATAATTCACTTTAATAATTCATACTTTAATAATTCACTTTAATAATTCATACTTTAATAATTCACTTTAATAATTCATCATTTAATAATTCACTTTAATAATTCAAAAATCTATTATAAATAGAATTCAATAGGTTTCATTATTTCATAGAAACTTAAAAATATATTTCTCTAAACTTTCTCAATCGATTTACATATATATATATATATATATATATATATATATATATATATATATATATATATATATATTTGCTCTGTATTATTTCAAGATATTATTAGTATACATAAAATATTACGACAGAGTGATGTCCGAGTGATTTCAAAATAGTTTTTTGAATGAGTCAAAGCTAAGGAAATTATGGGTTATAGCTATGGAGGTGATGGGTATGGTTCATGGGTATGCTCGTGAGGTCAATCTAGTGTTTATCATCTCCGTTGCGTCTACGTACTTTCCTGTAATATTGAATCTCAATATTGATACGTGAGCACTCATAACTTAACTTTTATATATCAATAGTGTATCCCTGACTAGTGCTCGAGTGTATAGGATTATGCATGCTTGTACAATCGATATTGTCCTTAGATAGGTTTGTTGAATTCTGAATTAGATACATATGCTACTGAGATATGGTATATGATATGCATGTCATTGAAAAGCTAGCGAAAAATTAAGAACTTTTCATTTAGATATCGAATGGTTTCGATGAACGGATTAGAAGTTATAGTCAACTGAATTTTAGTATTATTATTAAAATGATTATTATTACTATTGTCGTTATTATTTTAATAGAAATATCATTGTTATTATAAAATATCATTATTACTATTATGTTAGTATTATCATTTTATCATAATACCATTTTTAGTAAATATAAATATTGTTATTTTTTTATAGAATAATAATTATTATTATTACAAAATAATACAACTTTTACTCATTATTATTATGATCAATATTAATATTATTTCATCAAATAAATAGGGGATACAAAGATATTTTTCACCACGCGTAATATAATTACATTAATAATACTTACCACTATAGTTTTACGATATTAAGTGAACTTTATAAATTTTACTACTTAAGATATATAAAAGTATATTTTATCATATATAAACGTTAATATAAATTTTTATTAATAAATGACTTTTATTATTATAAAATCTAATAAATATATTTAAATATATAAAACGACTATAGTTAAGTTATATAATAAACACGTATAAATTTTAGAAGTCATTTTGGGTCAAGTTGACTTTTGTTGACTTTTGCATATTAGTCTCGAGCATTAGGATTGTGGTACACTATGACTTGACCAAAAATTGTTAGACAAATATTGACCAACATATAAATATATGTAACTAATATAGGTTCGTGAATCCGAGGCCAACCTTGCACTTGTTAAATAACGTTATATGTATTTTTACTACGAAATACAGTATGGTGAGTTTCATTACTCCTTTTTTATATATATTTTTGGGCTGAGAATACATGCGCTGTTTTATAAATGTTTTAAGAAATAGGCACAAGTACTAAAACTAATTCTATGTGGGTTTAAACCAGAAATATACCCTTAGCTTGGTAACATTAAACTACTTGTCTATGTACGGTAGGCGCGAATCCTAAAGATAGATCTATTGGGTCAGACAAACCCCATCCTGACTATGGGATGCTTTAGTACTTCGAGGTTATTTTAAACACACCTGATCTGGTGTACTTCAGAGGATAAAACATGAACGTTAAGGCTTGTTACCGGGTGCCTACAACTTATAGAATACTTTTATACACTTGCGAGTGTACATATATTTATAAACGAAAATCTTGTGGTCTATTAATATATTGAAATGATTGTTATGATTAACCTATGAACTCACCAACCTTTTGGTTGACACTTTAAAGCATGTTTATTCTCAGGTATTAAAGAAATCTTCCGCTATACATTAGATCATTTTAAGGATATTACTTGGAGTCATTCATGGCATATTTTGAAAGACGTTGCATTCGAGTCATTGAGTTCATCAAGATTATTATTATGTCAATTATAGTTGGATGTATTATGAAATGGTGTGCATGCCATCAACTTTCATTGTAAAGAAAGTTTTTCTTTTAAAAACGAATGCAATGTTTGTAAAATGTATCATATAGAGGTCAAATACCTCGCGATGTAATCAACTATTGTGAATCGTTTATAATTTATATGAACGGGTCCTTTCACATACACCCTAAATGACGCGAACTCTAAAGATAGATCTATCGGGCCCAACAAGCCCCATCCAAAGACCGGATGCTTTAGTACTTCGAAATTTATATCATGTCCAAAGGAGGATCCCGGAATGATGGGGATATTCTTAAATGCATATTGTGAATGTCGGTTACCAGGTGTTCAATCCATATGAATGATACTTTTGTCTCTATGCATGGGACGTATGTTTATGAGAAATGGAAATATGAAATCTTGTGGTCTATTAAAAAATTATGAAATGATTATTTATGTTAAACTAATGAACTCACCAACCTTTTGGTTGACACTTTAAAGCATGTTTATTCTCAGGTATGAAAGAGATCTTCCGCTATGCATTTGCTCATTTTAAAGATATTACTTGGAGTCATTCATAGCATATTTCAAAAGACGTTGCATTCGAGTCATTGAATTCATCAAGATTATTATTAAGTCGTTGATAGTCTGATATATTATGAAATGTGATGCGTGCTTGTCAACTTTCGATGTTTTTCTTTCAAAAACGAATGCAATGTTTGTAAAATGTATCATATAGAGGTCAAGTACCTCACGATGTAATCAACTGTTGTGAATTGTTTATAATCGGTATGGACTTCGTCCGGATGGATTAGGACGGGTCATGAAAAAGAAGACTCGTACCATTATGCACTTAAGCGCGGGCGCGACTTTTTCTCAAGAGTGGTGGTATATGTTATCTTGCTCATGTAGTTGATACTCGTGACCAGCCACCACTCATTCGTGAAATTCTGGTGGTTAATGAATTTGAAGACGTTTTTCCGGATGAGTTACCGGGTGTTCCGGCGGAAAGACAAGTAGAATTTCGCATTGAGTTGGTTCCGGGAGCTACTCCCATTGCTAAAACTCCTTATCGTTTAGCGCTGACAGAAATGTAAGAGATATTAAATCAAACCCAAGAGTTGCTTGAAAAGGGTTTCATTCGACTGAGCTCCTCGCCATGGGGTGCTCAGGTCTTGTTTGTGAAAAAGAAAGATGGAAGTATGCGGATGTGCATCGATTATCGGGAGTTGAACAAAGTGACGATCAAGAATCGCTATCCATTACCTAGGATTGACGATTTGTTTGACCAACTCCAAGGTGCAACATATTTTTCTAAGATTGACTTACGGTCCGGCTATCATCAAGTGAGGGTCCGTGAGGAAGACATAGAGAAAACGGCTTTTCGAACGCGTTATGGGCATTTTGAGTTTGTAGTTATGCCTTTTGGTCTTACGAATGCACCAGCGGCATTCATGGATCTTATGAACCGGGTGTGCCAACCTATGTTGGACAAGTCGGTAATTGTGTTCATCGACGACATACTTGTTTATTCTAAGAGTATGAAGGAACATGAGCACCATTTGTGTGAAGTGTTGAAGACGTTGCAAAAGGAGAAATTGTATGCTAAATTCTCCAAATGTGAATTTTAGCTAAGGGAAGTTCAATTACGTGGCCATATTGTGAATCAAGAAGGTATTCAAGTAGATCTGGGGAAGATCGAGACGGTGAAGAGTTGGGGACGACCGACTATGCCTACGGAAATTCGAAGTTTTCTCGGATTGGCCGATTATTATCGTCAGTTTATCCAAGACTTTTCTAAGATTGCTTCTCCATTGACGAAATTGACGAGGAAGAATGCTAAATTTAATTGAGAAAACAAGCAAGAAATTGCTTTTCAATTATTGAAAGAGAAGTTGTGCCAAGCTCCGGTGTTAGTGTTGCCGGAAGGAGTGGAAGACATGACGATTTATTGTGATGCTTGTTTAAATGGGCTCGGGTGTGTTTTGATGCAAAGAGGTAAAGTCATCGCTTACGCCTCTCGACAATTAAAGGAACACGAAAAGAGATACCCGACACATGATCTTGAATTGGCGGCGATGGTTCATGCATTGAAAATTTGATGCCACTACTTGTATGGTATCAATTGTACGATTTATTCGGACCATAAGAGTTTGAAACATCTCTTTACTCAACGAGATTTGAATTATCGTCAACGTAGGTGGATGGATGTGGTAAAGGATTATGATTGTGAGATACTTTACCATCCGGGAAAGGCGAACGTGGTCGCGGATGCCTTGAGTCGAAAGAGTCAACATCCGGCGATACGAGTAGGATCGTTACATATGATTATTACTAACAATTTCTTTGTAAAGCTTGGTGAGGTTTAAATAGAAGCGCATGTTCACAGCAAGCATGAAGAGCGGATTGTGGGGCAAACGGAGTTCATTACTATGGGCTCGCGTGGTTTGTTGTCATTTCAAGGAAGAGTGTGGGTACCTAAGATGGGTGGTAACCGACAAGTGCTACTTGATGAAGCACATAAGTCAAAGTACTCCATTCATCCGGGTGCAACAAAGATGTACTATGATTTGAAGAAAGATTATTGGTGGCCCGGTATGAAGCGTGATGTGGTTAAGTATATTGAGCAATGCGTCACGTGTTTGCAAGTCAAGGTCGAACACCAAAAGCCGTACGGTAAGTTACAACCCTTGGAAGTCCCAAAATGGAAATGGGAGCACATTACCATGGACTTTATTACCAAATTACCAAAGACAGAAAGAACCCAATACGATACGATTTGGGTGATTGTTGATAGATTGATGAAGAGTGCTTTGTTTCTTCCCATTCGGGAAATGATATCATCGGAGGCTCTATCCAAGTTGTTTATCAAGGAAGTGATATCGAGACATGGGGTTCCTATATCTATTGTTTCGGATTGGGATACTCGTTTTACGTCCCGCTTTTGGAACAAGTTTCATGAAGATATGGGTACTCAATTGAAAATGAGCAAGGCGTATCATCCTCAAACGGATGGTCAAACCGGGCGTACGAACCAAACGTTAGAGGATATGTTAAGGGCGTGTATTATTGATTTTGGTGGAAGTTGGTATGAGCACTTACCGTTGGTGGAATTCTCATACAACAATAGTTACCACACTAGTATTGGAATGCCACCTTATGAAATGCTCTATGGGCGTAGGTGTCGAACTCCCATTTGTTGGGGAGAAGTGGGTCAACGAGAAATCGAAAGTTCCAATTTGGTGTTGGAGACAAATAGTAAAATTGAAATGATTCGGGCTCGACTTAAAGCGGCGCAAGATAGACAAAAGTCTTATGCCGATAAAGGTAGGAGAACGATAGAGTTTCAAGAAGGTGACATGGTGATGCTTAAGGTTTCTCCATGGAAGGGTGTTATCCGATTTCGGAAACGAGGAAAGTTAGCTCCTTAGTTTATTGGTCCTTTCAAGGTTTTGGCACGTGTTGGTGAGGTTGCTTATCGACTAGAGTTACCCAAAGAACTTGCAGGAATCCATAACACGTTTCATGTTTCCCATCTTCGTAAGTGTCTTGCGGATGACTCGACTTGGGTGCCTTTAGATGAGATTACGTTGAATAACAAGCTAGAGTATGTGGAAGAACCGGTTGCAATCCTTGATGAGAAGGTTAAGATGTTGCGGAAAAAGGAAGTTAGAACTTTCAAGGTGCAATGGCGACATCTAAAGGGTTCCGAGTTTACATGGGAATCCGAAGAGTTTGTCTTGGTCTATCTTCCGGCTTGTCATGCGGCTTGGATCATGAGGACGCGCTCCGATACAAGTGGGGGAGAGTTGTAACATCCCGTTTTTCCCGTACGTATCGAAAGGTACATACTTAATCATTTGTACGTTTGTAACTCATTGTTCATGCGTAATTGTGTAGATACATATATATATGTACTTTTTAATGTGTGCGTATATAAGTTTGTAAATGAGTTTTGGTTAGCGTGAAGTCTTGTGAGGCTTAGATATGATGTTTAGACATGTATTGGAAGCTTGAACGACTTGAATGTTGTGTAAAACGATTTTTGTGTTTAAGGTTGTCGAGCTGTCCAGATAGTGCCTTAGGCCGCGCCGCGACAAACGGGTCCGCGCTGCGGCATATCAATCAAACCAGGGATAGAACATGGGTTAATAAAGGGTGATTTTCCCTTTGTTCGTCGCGCCGCGACGATTTGAGCCGCGCCGCGGCATTACTGCCAGACTGGTGTCGGACTTAGCTCTTTATAAGTGATTTTAAGGGGCAATTTGGTAAATAGGCGTATGGATCAGATTGGAGCATTAAATCTGCACCACTAGTTCATTTAATTCATTTCCTTTTTCTATTTTCTTTCATTTTCTCTCCCAAAACTTAAAACCCATTTGAATTAAAAGTGAGATTTGAGAGTGAAGGATTGAGGGTTGATCTTTGGAGCAAGAATTAAAGTTGTTCCTTGTATCTCTAACTATGCGTTGATAGTCTCGGTAAGTTCTAACTCTAAGTTTTGAGTTTTAATTGGTTAATGGCTAGGGTTTTGGTTACTAGAGACTTGTTTGACCTATTTAAGGGTAAAATGGGCAAATTTGGATTATGTTGTTGTAATGAAACCCTAAAAGCCACAAGCTAGGGTTAGGTCTAATGAAAATAGGATTTGTAAGTGTTAATGGTGTTATTAAGCATTAAACACTTGTTAAAATGTTGTTGAAATGGTAAATAGGTCATGTTTGACAATTTTGGTAGTGTAAGAGTTAAAATGGGTCAAAAAGAGTAATGTTGATCTAGTTTGGGTGAATTGGCTATGAATTACCCTAAGTTGGTGCTAGTTGAAGTTACTAGACTTCAATTCACTAGCTTTAGTGATTAAAGTCGAGTCTTGGCCATTAAAGGGGCGGTTGTGGTGTGTTTGAGTCATTTAATGCGAGTTGGGTCATTAAATGCTCAAGTAGGTGTAATGTGGTTAATTCCACTAGTTGTGTATTGAAATTGTACTTAATGTATTAGGTACTTTGCTTTGAAGCTCGGAAGTGCATAATCATCACCGAAGTTCTAAGGTGAGTGGGATAATTATGTACGTGCATATATGATGTATTTATTTGTGTAGTATGAGTTGTGAAGTGTCGAGGTGTTAAGACACCACTTCTCATGTGCTGGGTGAAGCCTCGAGGTGTTAAGATGCCACTCGGGGTGAAGCATCGAGGTGTTAAGATGCCACCTAGGGGTGAAGTGTCGAGGTGTTAAGACACCACTCCGTAGAATAGATAGGTGAAGCATCGAGGTGTTAAGATGCTACTCGGGGTGAAGTATCGAAGTGTTAAGATGCCACCCTTGGGGTTAGTGTACGAGGTGTTAAGTGCACTAATGGTTGTTACGAACTCCGACGGTCTTTAAACACCATTCCCTTGTTCGATTGGTTAACCATGGTTGTGTGTGGTTTGTAGCATATTATATTGTTTAAATTATATGCTATTGTTATGCTAGCTTATGTTATTGGATGTTTAGTATTATACTTGCGATGGTATGATTATTTATATTGCTAGCATGTATGCGGAAATGTGTAAGTGATTGCAAGTAAGTAGGTTGTATATGTAAACATATAATTATTGCACTCACTAAGCGTTAGCTTACCCCTCTCGTTGTTTATATTTTTAGATGCAGGTGCGGATAAGGGCAAGGGGGTTGTTGGGCACTAGGTGTCCCTTGTTGATGTTATGTTGAAGCTTTTGGAAGTTGGCCTACGTTTTGGGTAGTTTAGTCCCAAACCATGCTCAAGGGGTCGTTTGGATTATAAACTATCATTTGTAGTTGGTCAAACTTGTATCACATTCGTTAATGGCCTTTGTGCCTTTTTGTAAACATTAAACTCGTAGTATGTTTTAACGAAACATGTGAAATGGTTTACATATTTAATTGGCTCGTAAATGTGTATCATTTTTAAAAAAAAAAATTTATCGTACGGAGTACGGGTTGGGTTGTTTCACAGTATATTGATCAATTGCATCGTCCACAAACATTTGTTTAGTCATTTTCAATTCCATAAAATCTCTCCTTAACTTTCCTATCTCGTATGGAGTACAATCCTATTCGCACACTTTTTCATAAAATTCCCAAGTGATTTGACCAAATTGTTCCTTTGTTATATGGGTAATGACAGAATCCCACCATACTATAGCTTTATTCTTCAATAACCGACAAGCAAAAGTAACTCTAAGTTTTGGTTCACATTGACACGCTGCAAATGCCTGGTCCACTTCTCTCAACTAATTTAATGTGTCATTCGGGTTAGTGCTGCCCGAATACGTAGAAGGATTACAATTTAAGAACTGTTTATAGGTACACTTTTTCTTGGTTTTAATTGAGGATTGTTGAAAGTTCTTATATGGATACAACGTCTGTGCTGGATTTGAATAACTAAACTGGAATGGAATTTGTGATTGTGGTTGTGATTGTTGTGGTAATTCACCTCTAATAGGCACTGATGTACTTTGCGATGTTGCAAAACCTAGAGGTGTACATGGAATAGTTGTGAATGGAGCAATAGTAGTATTATCTGCTTGCGAATTTTTTTGTTCCAACTCTCGTATTCTGTCCCTCATTTCTTTCGATTGACTTTGTAACTGAAAATTATACTTTCATAAATCATCTTCTGCACTAAGCTCCTCTGAGGACGCTCTTGTTAGTCTCGGGATCAAGGGGTTATCGATGTCCTGAGTTTGATCAACCATACCTGTCTTATCACAACATCTCACAAAAGCTTAATGGATAATCAGTTAGTACTTATCAACTAACACGTATACCACCCATATTCACTTTTCCTTCCCCCACTAGTATGTTTAACACACAACCAATCAAGATTTGGGAACATGACATTCATCACAATGTACATGCGGCCAATCCTATGCACTGATACCAAGTTGTAACACCGTATTTTTTTATTATTATTTTTTTAAATCGCAGTTCAAGTATTTAAAGCATATAATATTCATATGTTAAAAGCACCTCGTTAATATACATTACAATCCACTGATGTTACTTTTCAAAATAGTTAGGCATAGTTATCAGACATCAGAGTTCTTCAGTGTGTCAAACATAACCAGAATACGATTATCTTCTCCCGCCTCTAGCATACAAAACAATATAACCTGCAGGGGAGAAAATGTGGGGGATAAGCATAACGTTAAGTGAGTGAGATATCCCAATAGATACTAATACAACTTACCAAGCCTAGCTTTTAGGGATCATGCATTAGGTCAAAGGCATAAGGACATAGCATTACACAGTTATCACATAATATAGCATTACTCAACTATATCATACAGAGCTAGGCAGTGATTCGATTAACAGAGTAGCAATAACATCAACAGGCTATTCAGTAAAGGCACCAAAGGCACTATACTAACATAGCCTTACATAGCTATACAATAAAGGTATCCATAGCTATACATAACTACTCACTAATGATGTCAATAGCTCTACACAGCTATTCACTCTCATAGCACTAATGGCTATACATAGCACTAACGGAAATAAAACCCCAAGAGGATCATTGACCCTGCCAGGTCTACAACTACTAGCTGATCAAGCTAGAGCCGTACTGATAGCTCCAGTTATTGTCCCACAGTATACCTCTCTTGACATTTACATACGTCAGTTGCAATATACTGCCCGTACAATAACCCCCGAGCCCAACTCTTCTATACACGGTTGACCTCTTACGTCCCTTCTATACACGAACGGTACTGACCCTTCTATACACGGCCAGTTCCCAAATGTGCACATAACTCACTTACAATCTCACCGTAGGTAACATCACTAATAACCACAAGGCAATCTAATCAGGCATTCTATTTTTTCAATCTAAGCGAAAACCTGATAACAGTAGTATAACTTACTACTTATCATTACAACAATAATTAACATGCATACATAGATGATCATAATCTATATTAAGCAAGCAGCGGGTAGTAAATACACTTGTTACCAAATACCAATATCCATAAGGATAGTCCCACTCACCGATTACCAGCAAGAACTCAGTGGTCTAATGTTACTGAGTCTTTTCCGTTCCTTTATCACCTGAGAATGATAGAATCCAAGTCAGCAATCGTATCTCAATTATATATTTCAAAATCAAAAACACTGATAATATATAATCACATCAAGTGGGTCGAGATGACCACTTATCCTATAGTAACACTACCTTTCAGTCACGTTCTTATTAAAACATATACAATCATACATCAAACAGATCAAACAAGCAGAAACACAACACCAAGAAAATCTATCAGATCAACATCACGAGTGACCATCACTCGCACAAGTGAGTCACTTCACCCGCACGGGTGACATCTGACTCGTGCATGTGAATTACACATAAACACATAACACCAACATGTAATGACTCGTACGGTCAAAGAACTGACTCGTACGATTGACCATCTCACTCGTACGAGTGAGATGCCAGTCGTACGGTGCATTTCACACAAACAAAGATTTAATAAAAATATCTGTCCTTGAAAACACTTGAATCTTATAAACGAAATCACAAACTTTGATCTTGCACTTTTGATTTTATGAATTTTGGGAGCTAGAGTGTGTTTAGGGTTTAGGTTTACAAAAAATTATAAAGGAAAGAACGTACGGGTTATTTTAACAGAAGGGGGTTTCTTCATTGTAAGGAAACCCCATTCCCTACTACACACAGGTATTTATCAGTTTTCTAAAACACAATGTACCTCATTAGGTAGCCCTAACGAGGTCCAATTCACATAACGAAACATGTTTTGTGACTCTTGTCACAAAACACACTTTATCCCATACACCAATAATTATGAACACATAATTATTAAAAACACTAATATTAATAAATTAATATTAACTAAGGATAAAAAGGTCATTTACTACTAAGTCCAGTTTGAGGGTGTTACATAACCCACATCCGGCCAAGGTATACGAGGCTGAATGAGAGGACTCTGTTGTCTACTCCGATAAGATCCTAGCTCATCCACACAACCCACCCACTAAACCCACTATCCCACTAGAGACAAGTCCAGACGATGTCCTACTGCGAATCATCCACATGATCACAACAAGATAAGACGCGGCTGACTTAGTCATGACTAATCACTTGAATAGTCTTGAAAATCAAATAAGCCGGCTAAATCAACGTCTTGATTCTCTAGGTTGTCCTAAAAATGACTCAAAGGTGGCACATAGCCAACCTTCAGTTTCTTCTAAGGCGAAGAAACTAACTAATAACCATTCGGTAGTAGTCATTGAGTCATCACCAAAACCCAATGGGAAAGCACCCATTCCATTCCCCGGCCGTCTCAAGCAAAGACATAACAAGATGAAATCTTTCAAGCTCGACGGTAAATTTTTGGACACTGTGTCTAAAACTACTCATAGTAAGAAGTATTTTAGGAAACTCCTATCAACCAAGGATAAGGTACCCGAAGTACCCAATGTCCTGCTGAACGCGGATTGTTCATCCATTCTCTTAAATACTCTTCCTGAAAAACTAGGGGATACCGGACGATTTACCCTTCCTTGTTCTATTTACCAATCTGGTACTATCTATTCTCTCGTTGACCTTAGTGCCAGCATCAATCTCATGCCCTACTTACTATTCCAGAGACTCAAAATTAGAAACCTTAACCCTACCAAAATGAGCATCCAGCTAGTTGACCAATCCACTAGATATCCTAAGGGAATAGCTGAGAACGTCATGGTTAAGGTTGAAAAATTCCTCTTTTTGACCGACTTTGTGGTTATGGACTATAAAGAAGACGTGAAAACCCCTATCATCTTAGGAAGGCCTTTCATGAATACATCCAAAGCGAGCGTTGACGTTTATTCATGGACTATCACCTTGAGAGCCTATGGAGAAGAGGTCGCTTTCACGATCGACGAGTCTGTATGTCCTTCTGATGGGAACGACGAAGTAAAAACCATCTCCACTAGGAAAGTCACCTTTGATTCCGAGAATGAAGAGAAGAAGATAGAAGTAGAAGACAAGAAGAATAACCACTCCACACATACCCAATCTTCACTCCCACCTTATTTTGATCTTTTGATAACTGGAGAGGATTTCATTCTAGAAGAAATCTCTGAACCAATTATACTCGAAACTCACAACCAGAGTGACGAGGAGGTGGATGAAGAAATTGAAATGGAAAGCCCGGATGAGAAGAGAGAGATAGAGGATTCTAGCATTGAAGTAGTTTCTAATGTTGTTACTACATTGGAGACGTCAATGGACATCGTCTCACCTCCATCCTTAGAGTATAACATTATGACCAAACTGGAGTCACAAAGAAGAAAGACGGGTTTTGCGTCAGGGCTACCCTATAAACCATCACTTTGCTACATAATGACATACACATCATGGAGTGATGAGGACCTGTTTGACCAACCCGCACAAATCAAGAAGGTAGAATGAAATGTCCCGTTCTTATTGATTAAAAACATTCCATATTAATTGATTTCGTTGCGAGGTTTTGACCTCCATATGAGACGTTTTTCAAAGACTGCATTCATTTTTAAAACACCATAACCTTTATTTCATAAATAAAGGTTTAAAAAGCTTTACATAGATTATCAAATAATGATAATCTAAAATATCCTGTTTACACACGACCATTACATAATGGTTTACAATACAAATATGTTACATCGAAATCAGTTTCTTGAATGCAGTTTTTACACAATATCGTACAAACATGGACTCCAAATCTTGTCCTTATTTTAGTATGCAACAGCGGAAGCTCTTAGTATTCACCTGAGAATAAACATGCTTTAAACGTCAACAAAAATGCTGGTGAGTTATAGGTTTAACCTATATATATCAAATCGTAACGATAGACCACAAGATTTCATATTTCAATACACATCCCATACATAGAGATAAAAATCATTCATATGGTGAACACCTGGTAACCGACATTAACAAGATGCATATATATAAGAATATCCCCATCATTCCGGGACACCCTTCGGATATGATATAAATTTCGAAGTACTAAAGCATCCGGTACTTTGGATGGGGTTTGTTAGGCCTAATAGATCTATCTTTAGGATTCGTGTCAATTAGGGTGTCTGTTCCCTAATTCTTAGATTACCAGACTTAATAAAAAGGGGCATATTCGATTTCGATAATTCAACCATAGAATTTAGTTTCACGTACTTGTGTCTATTTTGTAAATCATTTATAAAACCTGCATGTATTCTCATCCCAAAAATATTAGATTTTAAAAGTGGGACTATAACTCACTTTCACAGATTTTTACTTCGTCGGGAAGTAAGACTTGGCCACTGGTTGATTCACGAACCTATAACAATATATACATATATATCAAAGTATGTTTAAAATATATTTACAACACTTTTAATATATTTTGATGTTTTAATTTATTAAGTCAGCTGTCCTCGTTAGTAACGTACAACTAGTTGTCCACAGTTAGATGTGCAGAAATAAATCGATAAATATTATCTTGAATCAATCCACGACCCAGTGTATACGTATCTCAGTATTGATCACAAATCAAACTATATATATTTTAGAATCAACCTCAACCCTATATAGCTAACTCCAACATTCACATATAGAGTGTCTATGGTTGTTCCGAAATATATATAGATGTGTCAACATGATAGGTCGAAACATTGTATACGTGTCTATGGTATCTCAAGATTACATAATATACAATACAAGTTGATTAAGTTATGGTTGGAATAGATTTGTTACCAATTTTCACGTAGCTAAAATGAGAAAAATTATCCAATCTTGTTTTACCCATAACTTCTTCATTTTAAATCCGTTTTGAGTGAATCAAATTGCTATGGTTTCATATTGAAATCCATTTTATGAATCTAAACAGAAAGAGTATAGGTTTATAGTTGGAAAAATAAGTTACAAGTCGTTTTTGTTGTAGTGACCCGAACTTTTCCATGTTTATATATATTAATTGAGATTGATATTTACATGATTAAATGTTTCCAACATGTTAAGCAATCAAACTTGTTAAGACTTGATTAATTGAAATAGGTTTCATATAGACAATTGACCACCCAAGTTGACCGGTGATTCACGAACGTTAAAACTTGTAAAAACTATATGATGACATATATATGGTTATATATATAGTTAACATGATATTATGATATGTAAACATATCATTAAGTATATTAACAATGAACTACATATGTAAAAACAAGACTACTAACTTAATGATTTTGAAACGAGACATATATGTAACGATTATCGTTGTAACGACATTTAATGTATATATATCATATTAAGAGATATTCGTACATCATAATATCATGATAATATAATAATTTAAAATCTCTTTTGATATTATAAACATTGGGTTAACAACATTTAACAAGATCGTTAACCTAAAGGTTTCAAAACAACATTTACATGTAACGACTAACGATGACTTAACGACTCAGTTAAAATGTATATACATGTAGTGTTTTAATATGTATTCATACACTTTTGAAAGACTTCAAGACACTTATCAAAATACTTCTACTTAACAAAAATGCTTACAATTACATCCTCGTTCAGTTTCATCAACAATTCTACTCGTATGCACCCGTATTCGTACTCGTACAATACACAGCTTTTAGATGTATGTACTATTGGTATATACACTCCAATGATCAGCTCTTAGCAGCCCATGTGAGTCACCTAACACATGTGGGAACCATCATTTGGCAACTAGCATGAAATATCTCATAAAATTACAAAAATATGAGTAATCATTCATGACTTATTTACATGAAAACAAAATTACATATCCTTTATATCTAATCCATACACCAACGACCAAAAACACCTACAAACACTTTCATTCTTCAATTTTCTTCATCTAATTGATCTCTCTCAAGTTCTATCTTCAAGTTCTAAGTGTTCTTCATAAATTTCAAAAGTTCTAGTTACATAAAATCAAGAATACTTTCAAGATTGCTAGCTCACTTCCAATCTTGTAAGGTGATCATCCAACCTCAAGAAATCTTTGTTTCTTACAGTAGGTTATCATTCTAATACAAGGTAATAATCATATTCAAACTTTGGTTCAATTTCTATAACTATAACAATCTTATTTCAAGTGATGATCTTACTTGAACTTGTTTTCGTGTCATGATTTTGCTTCAAGAACTTTGAGCCATCCAAGGATCCATTGAAGCTAGATCCATTTTTCTCTTTTCCAGTAGGTTCATCCAAGGAACTTAAGGTAGTAATGATGTTCATAACATCATTCGATTCATACATATAAAGCTATCTTATTCGAAGGTTTAAACTTGTAATCACTAGAACATAGTTTAGTTAATTCTAAACTTGTTCGCAAACAAAAGTTAATCCTTCTAACTTGACTTTTAAAATCAACTAAACACATGTTCTATATCTATATGATATGCTAACTTAATGATTTAAAACCTGGAAACACGAAAAACACCGTAAAACCGGATTTACGCCGTCGTAGTAACACCGCGGGCTGTTTTGGGTTAGTTAATTAAAAACTATGATAAACTTTGATTTAAAAGTTGCTATTCTGAGAAAATGATTTTTATTATGAACATGAAACTATATCCAAAAATTATGGTTAAACTCAAAGTGGAAGTATGTTTTCTAAAATGGTCATCTAGACGTCGTTCTTTCGACTGAAATGACTACCTTTACAAAAACGACTTGTAACTTATTTTTCCGACTATAAACCTATACTTTTTCTGTTTAGATTCATAAAATAGAGTTCAATATGAAACCATAGCAATTTGATTCACTCAAAACGGATTTAAAATGAAGAAGTTATGGGTAAAACAAGATTGGATAATTTTTCTCATTTTAGCTACGTGAAAATTGGTAACAAATCTATTCCAACCATAACTTAATCAACTTGTATTGTATATTATGTAATCTTGAGATACCATAGACACGTATACAATGTTTCGACCTATCATGTCGACACATCTATATATATTTCGGAACAACCATAGACACTCTATATGTGAATGTTGGAGTTAGCTATACAGGGTTGAGGTTGATTCCAAAATATATATAGTTTGAGTTGTGATCAATACTGAGATACGTATACACTGGGTCGTGGATTGATTCAAGATAATATTTATCGATTTATTTCTGTACATCTAACTGTGGACAACTAGTTGTAGGTTACTAACGAGGACAGCTGACTTAATAAACTTAAAACATCAAAATATATTAAAAGTGTTGTAAATATATTTTGAACATACTTTGATATATATGTATATATTGTTATAGGTTCGTGAATCAACCAGTGGCCAAGTCTTACTTCCCGACGAAGTAAAAATCTGTGAAAGTGAGTTATAGTCCCACTTTTAAAATCTAATATTTTTGGGATGAGAATACATGCAGGTTTTATAAATGATTTACAAAATAGACACAAGTACGTGAAACTACATTCTATGGTTGAATTATCGAAATCGAATATGCCCCTTTTTATTAAGTCTGGTAATCTAAGAATTAGGGAACAGACACCCTAATTGACGCGAATCCTAAAGATAGATCTATTGGGCCTAACAAACCCCATCCAAAGTACCGGATGCTTTAGTACTTCGAAATTTATATCATATCCGAAGGGTGTCCCGGAATGATGGGGATATTCTTATATATGCATCTTGTTATTGTCGGTTACCAGGTGTTCACCATATGAATGATTTTTATCTCTATGTATGGGATGTGTATTGAAATATGAAATCTTGTGGTCTATTGTTACGATTTGATATATATAGGTTAAACCTATAACTCACCAACATTTTTGTTGACGTTTAAAGCATGTTTATTCTCAGGTGAATATTAAGAGCTTCCGCTGTTGCATACTAAAATAAGGACAAGATTTGGAGTCCATGTTTGTATGATATTGTGTAAAAACTGCATTCAAGAAACTGATTTCGATGTAACATATTTGTATTGTAAACCATTATGTAATGGTCGTGTGTAAACAGGATATTTTAGATTATCATTATTTGATAATCTACGTAAAGCTTTTTAAACCTTTATTTATGAAATAAAGGTTATGGTTTGTTTTAAAAATGAATGCAGTCTTTGAAAAACGTCTCATATAGAGGTCAAAAACCTCGCAACGAAATCAATTAATATGGAACGTTTTTAATCAATAAGAACGGGACATTTCAGTTGGTATCAGAGCGTTGGTCTTAGAGAACCAGAAAATTGCATTAGTGTGTCTTATCGAGTTTGTTAGGATGCATTAGTGAGTCTGGACTTCGACCGTGTTTTCTTTAAAAATGATTGCTTAACATTTTTGTTGGAAACTATATATTTTTAACATATGAATATTATGTGATATATTAATCTCTTAACGTGTTTGATATTATGTGATAGATGTCTACCTCTAGAACAAGTCCCATTGACTCACCTAATAATAATGAAGAGTCAAATGTAAATTGGAATGATTCGTGGACTGATTCACAAGTTCCCGAAGAGGAACCGGAAGAAGAGTCGGAACCGGAAGAAGAATCGGAACCGGAAGAAGAAATAGAACCGGTGGGGGAAATAATAAAACGGTTAAGTAAAAGAGAATCCTCAACCAACCGACCAAGGTTAATTATGGTCAATGGTGTTTCCGCCAAGGAAGCAAAATATTGGGAGGATTACCAATTCTCCGATGAATCGGATTCCGACGAGAATTCCGATGATGTTATAGAAATAACCCCAACTGAATTTAAAAAGGCAAAAGAAAATAATAAGGGAAAGGGCATAAAAATAGAGAAATCTAATTCCAACCCCGATGAACTTTATATGTATCGTCAACCCCCGAAGTCCTTAAGTTGTAACAATGACCCGGGAACCTCTAAACCACCAGGTTTTTCTAAACCAATGTGGACAACGACGGCTCGTATTAGGGGAACATCATATATCCCTAGAAACTTGGCAAAACGAACCAAAACCCAACAAGAAGAAACGAGCGAGTCGGAATAAGATAGTTGTATTCGTGTGGTGTAATATATGTAATATAGTGTGCTTATGCTTTATGATATATGTAAAAATTGCTTGTATTAATAGGTATTTTTTTTTATGAATCTAACTCTTGTCTATTTTACAGTTTAAAAACACAAAATGGATAGACAACCCAATATTTTAAGAGACCTACCCGGAGACATGATTGATGAAATCTTGTCTAGAGTCGGCCAGAATTCCTCGGCACAACTATTTAAGGCGAGATCAGTTTGTAAGACATTCGAAGAACGTTCCAAGAATGTCTTGGTTTATAAGAGACTTTCGTTTGAAAGATGGGGGATATCACATTGGGAAACCCATAAGTTACGATGTGTTTACTTTGACGCATATATTGCGGGGAACCCAAATGCTATTTTACGCAACGGGTTAAGAAATTATTTTGACTCAATATATCCGAATATTGGACTTCGTGATTTAGAAAAAGCGGCTAACATGCAACATAAAGAAGCATGTTATGCTTACGGATTAGTAATGTTCGCTTCTCACCAAAGTGAGAACAAGAACATCGGGCTACAACTATTAAACAAAACGTTTCCACAAGTGACGGAGTCGGTAATTGGGGTAAGAAATGAGGTTTTTAGATTATTACGGGACTGTTGGACATTACGTAACCCTCGTCCCTTTGATGACGTTACAACACGCTGTCTTATCAACGGCCATAACGGTTATGTTGCACAAGACCAAGGATGGGAAGTAGTCCTAGTAAAACCAGAATGCATGACTTGTTTCTGGACGTATGAATTACGTGTCTTTATTGCCTTTGCCGAACGACTTGTGTACTAGCTAGAATTGTCTTCACAACTATCTTGTATCAAAGTTATTGTGTGCTATATTTCATGCTTTATGTAAAATAAGCGGTATTGTAAGTTTGTAAAATATTGTATAAAAGTTTGAACGCGAAATATTATTACAATCTGTTTCTCATATAGAATTGTAGTAGTTGAATTGTATATTAGCTACTAAGTATGAACTTAACGGGTAGGTACTACCCGAATTTAAACTTATAAAACGCTAATATGAAGAAAAAGCTTTTATAAATGAGTTCATATTATGCTACGAAATACTATTAACTACTCTTAATATTCTGTATGATTGACGTGTTCCATTTAACTATTTTGAAGGAAATGGCACCGACTACTCGACACACCGTGAATATGAATGAAGAGGAATTCCGTACTTTTCTAGCTTCAAACATAGCCGCAGTACAGGCTGCGCTACATACCAACAATAACCTTGGATCTAGCAGTACAGGAAATCGTGTAGGATGCACCTACAAAGAATTCACTGCCTGCAAACCTTTGGAATTTGATGGAACCGAAGGACCGATCGGATTGAAACGGTGGACCGAGAAGGTTGAATCGGTGTTTGCCATAAGTAAGTGTACTGAAGAGGACAAAGTGAAGTACGCTACGCATACCTTCACAGGTTCTGCGTTAACATGGTGGAATACCTATCTAGAGCAAGTGGGACAAGATGATGCGTACGCACTACCGTGGTCAGCATTCAAGCACTTGATGAACGAGAAGTACCGTCCCAGAACCGAGGTCAATAAGCTCAAGACAGAACTTAGAGGGTTACGAACCCAAGGATTTGATATTACCACGTACGAAAGACGATTCACAGAATTGTGCCTATTGTGTCCGGGAGCATTCGAAGATGAGGAAGAGAAGATCGACGCGTTTGTGAAAGGATTACCGGAAAGAATCCAAGAAGATATAAGTTCACACGAGCCCGCCTCCATACAACAGGCATGTAGAATGGCTCACAAACTAGTGAACCAGATTGAAGAAAGAATTAAAGAACAGACTGCTGAAGAGGCCAATGTGAAGCAAGTCAAAAGAAAGTGGGAGGAAAACGGTGATAAGAATCACCAATACAACAACAACAGCAATTACAATAATAATCGCAACAATTATCCCAACAATCGCAACATCAATCGCAACTACAACAAACGGCCTAACAACAACAACAACAACAACAGCAACTACAACAATCATCCCAACAACAATAATAACCGCAACAACAACAACAATCAGAAGCAGCTATGCCAAAGGTGTGAAAAGAATCACTCGGGGTTCTGCACCAAATTTTGCAACAAGTGTAAAAGAAATGGTCATAGCGCGGCGAAGTGTGAGGTCTACGGACCAGGGGTTAATAGAACGAAAGGAACAAATGGTGTCGGAACGAGTAATGGCGGAGCAAGTAGTGTCGGAGCAAGTTATGCCAATGTAGTTTGTTATAAATGTGGAAAACCAGGCCACATTATTAGAAATTGCCCGAACCAGGAGAACACGAATGGACAAGGCCGTGGAAGAGTTTTCAATATTAATGCGGTAGAGGCACAGGAAGACCCGGAGCTTGTTACGGGTACGTTTCTTATTGACAATAAATCTGCTTACGTTTTATTTGATTCGGGTGCGGATAGAAGCTATATGAGTAGAGATTTTTGTGCTAAATTAAGTTGTCCATTGACGCCTTTGGATAGTAAATTTTTACTCGAATTAGCAAATGGTAAATTAATTTCAGCAGATAATATATGTCGAAATCGAGAAATTAAACTGGTTAGCGAAACATTTAAGATTGATTTGATACCAGTAGAGTTAGGGAGTTTTGATGTGATAATCGGTATGGACTGGTTGAAAGAAGTGAAAGCGGAGATCGTTTGTTACAAAAATGCAATTCGCATTATACGAGAAAAAGGAAAACCCTTAATGGTGTACGGAGAAAAGGGCAACACGAAGCTACATCTTATTAGTAATTTGAAGGCACAAAAACTAATAAGAAAAGGTTGCTATGCTGTTCTAGCACACGTCGAGAAAGTACAAACTGAAGAAAAGAGCATCAATGATGTTCCCATTGCAAAAGAATTTCCCGATGTATTTCCGAAAGAATTACCGGGATTACCCCCACATCGATCCGTTGAATTTCAAATAGATCTTGTACCAGGAGCTGCACCAATAGCTCGTGCTCCTTACAGACTCGCACCCAGCGAGATGAAAGAACTGCAAAGCCAATTACAAGAACTTTTAGAGCGTGGTTTCATTCGACCAAGCACATCACCGTGGGGAGCTCCTGTTTTGTTTGTCAAGAAGAAAGATGGTACATTCAGGTTGTGTATCGACTACCGAGAGTTGAACAAACTTACCATCAAGAACCGCTACCCACTACCGAGAATCGACGACTTATTTGATCAACTACAAGGCTCGTCTGTTTATTCAAAGATTGACTTACGTTCCGGGTATCATCAAATGCGGGTGAAAGAAGATGATATTCCAAAGACTGCTTTCAGAACACGTTACGGTCATTACGAGTTTATGGTCATGCCGTTTGGTTTAACTAATGCACCAGCTGTGTTCATGGACCTTATGAACCGAGTGTGTGGACCATACCTTGACAAGTTTGTCATTGTTTTCATTGATGACATACTTATTTACTCAAAGAATGACCAAGAACACGGTGAACATTTGAGAAAGGTGTTAGAAGTATTGAGGAAGGAAGAATTGTACGCTAAGTTTTCAAAGTGTGCATTTTGGTTGGAAGAAGTTCAATTCCTCGGTCACATAGTGAACAAAGAAGGTATTAAGGTGGATCCGGCAAAGATAGAAACTGTTGAAAAGTGGGAAACCCCGAAAACTCCGAAACACATACGCCAGTTTTTAGGACTAGCTGGTTACTACAGAAGGTTCATCCAAGACTTTTCCAGAATAGCAAAACCCTTGACTGCATTAACGCATAAAGGGAAGAAATTTGAATGGAATGATGAACAAGAGAAAGCGTTTCAGTTATTGAAGAAAAAGCTAACTACGGCACCTATATTGTCATTGCCTGAAGGGAATGATGATTTTGTGATTTATTGTGATGCATCAAAGCAAGGTCTCGGTTGTGTATTAATGCAACGAACGAAGGTGATTGCTTATGCGTCTAGACAATTGAAGATTCACGAACAAAATTATACGACGCATGATTTGGAATTAGGCGCGGTTGTTTTTGCATTAAAGACTTGGAGGCATTACTTATATGGGGTCAAAAGTATTATATATACCGACCACAAAAGTCTTCAACACATATTTAATCAGAAACAACTGAATATGAGGCAGCGTAGGTGGATTGAATTATTGAATGATTACGACTTTGAGATTCGTTACCACCCGGGGAAGGCAAATGTGGTAGCCGATGCCTTGAGCAGGAAGGACAGAGAACCCATTCGAGTAAAATCTATGAATATAATGATTCATAATAACATTACTACTCAAATAAAGGAGGCGCAACAAGGAGTTTTAAAAGAGGGAAATTTAAAGGATGAAATACCCAAAGGATCGGAGAAGCATCTTAATATTCGGGAAGACGGAACCCGATATAGGGCTGAAAGGATTTGGGTACCAAAATTTGGAGATATGAGAGAAATGGTACTTAGAGAAGCTCATAAAACCAGATACTCAATACATCCTGGAACGGGGAAGATGTACAAGGATCTCAAGAAACATTTTTGGTGGCCGGGTATGAAAGCCGATGTTGCTAAATACGTAGGAGAATGTTTGACGTGTTCTAAAGTCAAAGCTGAGCATCAGAAACCATCAGGTCTACTTCAACAACCCGAAATCCCAGAATGGAAATGGGAAAACATTACCATGGATTTCATCACTAAATTGCCAAGGACTGCAAGTGGTTTTGATACTATTTGGGTAATAGTTGATCGTCTCACCAAATCAGCACACTTCCTGCCAATAAGAGAAGATGACAAGATGGAGAAGTTAGCACGACTGTATTTGAAGGAAGTCATCTCCAGACATGGAATACCAATCTCTATTATCTCTGATAGGGATGGCAGATTTATTTCAAGATTCTGGCAGACATTACAGCAAGCATTAGGAACTCGTCTGGACATGAGTACTGCCTATCATCCACAAACTGATGGGCAGAGCGAAAGGACGATACAAACGCTTGAAGACATGCTACGAGCATGTGTTATTGATTTCGGAAACAGTTGGGATCGACATCTACCGTTAGCAGAATTTTCCTACAACAACAGCTACCATTCAAGCATTGAGATGGCGCCGTTTGAAGCACTTTATGGTAGAAAGTGCAGGTCTCCGATTTGTTGGAGTGAAGTGGGGGATAGACAGATTACGGGTCCGGAGATTATACAAGAAACTACCGAGAAGATCATCCAAATTCAACAACGGTTGAAAACCGCCCAAAGTCGACAAAAGAGCTACGCTGACATTAAAAGAAAAGATATAGAATTTGAAATTGGAGAGATGGTCATGCTTAAAGTTTCACCTTGGAAAGGCGTTGTTCGATTTGGTAAACGAGGGAAATTAAATCCAAGGTATATTGGACCATTCAAGATTATTGATCGTGTCGGACCAGTAGCTTACCGACTTGAGTTACCTCAACAACTCGCGGCTGTACATAACACTTTCCACGTCTCGAATTTGAAGAAATGTTTTGCTAAAGAAGATCTCACTATTCCGTTAGATGAAATCCAAATCAACGAAAAACTTCAATTCATCGAAGAACCCGTCGAAATAATGGATCGTGAGGTTAAAAGACTTAAGCAAAACAAGATACCAATTGTTAAGGTTCGATGGAATGCTCGTAGAGGACCCGAGTTCACCTGGGAGCGTGAAGATCAGATGAAGAAGAAATACCCGCATCTATTTCCAGAAGATTCGTCAACACCTTCAACAGCTTAAAATTTCGGGACGAAATTTATTTAACGGGTAGGTACTGTAGTGACCCGAACTTTTCCATGTTTATATATATTAATTGAGATTGATATTTACATGATTAAATGTTTCCAACATGTTAAGCAATCAAACTTGTTAAGACTTGATTAATTGAAATAGGTTTCATATAGACAATTGACCACCCAAGTTGACCGGTGATTCACGAACGTTAAAACTTGTAAAAACTATATGATGACATATATATGGTTATATATATAGTTAACATGATATTATGATATGTAAACATATCATTAAGTATATTAACAATGAACTACATATGTAAAAACAAGACTACTAACTTAATGATTTTGAAACGAGACATATATGTAACGATTATCGTTGTAACGACATTTAATGTATATATATCATATTAAGAGATATTCGTACATCATAATATCATGATAATATAATAATTTAAAATCTCTTTTGATATTATAAACATTGGGTTAACAACATTTAACAAGATCGTTAACCTAAAGGTTTCAAAACAACATTTACATGTAACGACTAACGATGACTTAACGACTCAGTTAAAATGTATATACATGTAGTGTTTTAATATGTATTCATACACTTTTGAAAGACTTCAAGACACTTATCAAAATACTTCTACTTAACAAAAATGCTTACAATTACATCCTCGTTCAGTTTCATCAACAATTCTACTCGTATGCACCCGTATTCGTACTCGTACAATACACAGCTTTTAGATGTATGTACTATTGGTATATACACTCCAATGATCAGCTCTTAGCAGCCCATGTGAGTCACCTAACACATGTGGGAACCATCATTTGGCAACTAGCATGAAATATCTCATAAAATTACAAAAATATGAGTAATCATTCATGACTTATTTACATGAAAACAAAATTACATATCCTTTATATCTAATCCATACACCAACGACCAAAAACACCTACAAACACTTTCATTCTTCAATTTTCTTCATCTAATTGATCTCTCTCAAGTTCTATCTTCAAGTTCTAAGTGTTCTTCATAAATTTCAAAAGTTCTAGTTACATAAAATCAAGAATACTTTCAAGATTGCTAGCTCACTTCCAATCTTGTAAGGTGATCATCCAACCTCAAGAAATCTTTGTTTCTTACAGTAGGTTATCATTCTAATACAAGGTAATAATCATATTCAAACTTTGGTTCAATTTCTATAACTATAACAATCTTATTTCAAGTGATGATCTTACTTGAACTTGTTTTCGTGTCATGATTTTGCTTCAAGAACTTTGAGCCATCCAAGGATCCATTGAAGCTAGATCCATTTTTCTCTTTTCCAGTAGGTTCATCCAAGGAACTTAAGGTAGTAATGATGTTCATAACATCATTCGATTCATACATATAAAGCTATCTTATTCGAAGGTTTAAACTTGTAATCACTAGAACATAGTTTAGTTAATTCTAAACTTGTTCGCAAACAAAAGTTAATCCTTCTAACTTGACTTTTAAAATCAACTAAACACATGTTCTATATCTATATGATATGCTAACTTAATGATTTAAAACCTGGAAACACGAAAAACACCGTAAAACCGGATTTACGCCGTCGTAGTAACACCGCGGGCTGTTTTGGGTTAGTTAATTAAAAACTATGATAAACTTTGATTTAAAAGTTGTTATTCTGAGAAAATGATTTTTATTATGAACATGAAACTATATCCAAAAATTATGGTTAAACTCAAAGTGGAAGTATGTTTTCTAAAATGGTCATCTAGACGTCGTTCTTTCGACTGAAATGACTACCTTTACAAAAACGACTTGTAACTTATTTTTCCGACTATAAACCTATACTTTTTCTGTTTAGATTCATAAAATAGAGTTCAATATAAAACCATAGCAATTTGATTCACTCAAAACGGATTTAAAATGAAGAAGTTATGGGTAAAACAAGATTGGATAATTTTTCTCATTTTAGCTACGTGAAAATTGGTAACAAATCTATTCCAACCATAACTTAATCAACTTGTATTGTATATTATGTAATCTTGAGATACCATAGACACGTATACAATGTTTCGACCTATCATGTCGACACATCTATATATATTTCGGAACAACCATAGACACTCTATATGTGAATGTTGGAGTTAGCTATACAGGGTTGAGGTTGATTCCAAAATATATATAGTTTGAGTTGTGATCAATACTGAGATACGTATACACTGGGTCGTGGATTGATTCAAGATAATATTTATCGATTTATTTCTGTACATCTAACTGTGGACAACTAGTTGTAGGTTACTAACGAGGACAGCTGACTTAATAAACTTAAAACATCAAAATATATTAAAAGTGTTGTAAATATATTTTGAACATACTTTGATATATATGTATATATTGTTATAGGTTCGTGAATCAACCAGTGGCCAAGTCTTACTTCCCGACGAAGTAAAAATCTGTGAAAGTGAGTTATAGTCCCACTTTTAAAATCTAATATTTTTGGGATGAGAATACATGCAGGTTTTATAAATGATTTACAAAATAGACACAAGTACGTGAAACTACATTCTATGGTTGAATTATCGAAATCGAATATGCCCCTTTTTATTAAGTCTGGTAATCTAAGAATTAGGGAACAGACACCCTAATTGACGCGAATCCTAAAGATAGATCTATTGGGCCTAACAAACCCCATCCAAAGTACCGGATGCTTTAGTACTTCGAAATTTATATCATATCCGAAGGGTGTCCCGGAATGATGGGGATATTCTTATATATGCATCTTGTTATTGTCGGTTACCAGGTGTTCACCATATGAATGATTTTTATCTCTATGTATGGGATGTGTATTGAAATATGAAATCTTGTGGTCTATTGTTACGATTTGATATATATAGGTTAAACCTATAACTCACCAACATTTTTGTTGACGTTTAAAGCATGTTTATTCTCAGGTGAATATTAAGAGCTTCCGCTGTTGCATACTAAAATAAGGACAAGATTTGGAGTCCATGTTTGTATGATATTGTGTAAAAACTGCATTCAAGAAACTGATTTCGATGTAACATATTTGTATTGTAAACCATTATGTAATGGTCGTGTGTAAACAGGATATTTTAGATTATCATTATTTGATAATCTACGTAAAGCTTTTTAAACCTTTATTTATGAAATAAAGGTTATGGTTTGTTTTAAAAATGAATGCAGTCTTTGAAAAACGTCTCATATAGAGGTCAAAAACCTCGCAACGAAATCAATTAATATGGAACGTTTTTAATCAATAAGAACGGGACATTTCATTTGTAAAGGTAGTCATTTCAGTCGAAAGAACGACGTCTAGATGACCATTTTAGAAAACATACTTCCACTTTGAGTTTAACCATAATTTTTGGATATAGTTTCATGTTCATAATAAAAATCATTTTCTCAGAATAACAACTTTCAAATCAAAGTTTATCATAGTTTTTAATTAACTAACCCAAAACAGCCCGCGGTGTTACTACGACGGCGTAAATCCGGTTTTACGGTGTTTTTCGTGTTTCCAGGTTTTAAATCATTAAGTTAGCATATCATATAGATATAGAACATGTGTGTAGTTAATTTTAAAAGTCAAGTTAGAAGGATTAACTTTTGTTTGCGAACAAGTTTAGAATTAACTAAACTATGTTCTAGTGATTACGAGTTTAAACCTTCGAATAAGATAGTTTTATATATATGAATCGAATGATGTTATGAACATCATTACTACCTTAAGTTTAGTAGGTAAACCTATTGGAAGTGAAAAGAAATGATCTAGCTTCAAAGGATCTTGGATGGCTTGAAAGTTCTTGAAGTAGGATCATGACACAAAAACAAGTTCAAGTAAGATTTTTACTCGAATTAAGATAGTTTATAGTTATAGAAATTGAATCAAAGTTTGAATATGAATATTACCTTGAATAAGAAAGATAACCTACTGTATATAACAAAGGTTTCTTGATCTTAGATGATTACTTGGAATGGATTAGAAAGCTTGGAAGTAAATTAGTAACTTGAAGGGATTTTTGAAGTGTTCTTGAAGTGTTCTTCCTATGATGATTATAGCTTGATTCTTGAAGTGATTTTTGATGAAGATGATGATTAACTACTGGAAAAATACGTTCATAATAGTGTGTGTGTGTTGAGAGAGAATTAGAAAGAGAATGGGAAGTGAAATGGAGTGAATGATGAGTGGTAATTGGTGAGTGGTGAGTGGGGTTAAAAGGAGTTCTAGTTAGTTGACTAGCTCATGGTAGAAGTTAAAATTGATTAGTCATACATGACATAATCAAGAGTGGAATCCCATACTAGTTCCTATTGGTATATACTCATAGTAAGTACGTTTTGAAGTATAATATGGATAAGAATACGACTAGAATTCTTGATGAAAGAAAAGAATGGAAAATTAACTGTAACCATTTTCGTTAAGTATGAGTGTTTTGATATATGTCTTGAAGTCTTCCAAAAGTATTTTAATACATCTAAATACACTACATGTATATACATTTTAACTGAGTCGTTAAGTCATCGTTAGTCGTTACATGTAAGTGTTGTTTTGAAACCTTTAAGTTAACGATCTCAATTAATGTTGTTAATCCATTGTTTATTATATCTAATGAGATGTTAAATTATTATATTATCATGATATTATGATATATTAATATATCTTAATATGATATATATACATTTAAATGTCGTTACAACGATAATCGTTACATATATGTCTCGTTTCGAAATCCTTAAGTTAGTAGTCTTGTTTATATGTATATAACTCATTGTTAATATACTTATGGAGATACTTACTTATCATAATCTCATGTTAACCATATGTATATCCATATATATATCGTCATGTCGTTTTTACAAGTTTTAACGTTCGTGAATCGCCGGTCAACTTGGGTGGTCAATTGTCTATATGAAACATATTTCAATTAATCAAGTCTTAACAAGTTTGATTTCTTAACATGTTGGAAACATTTAATCATGTAAATGTCAATCTCAATTAATATATATAAACATGGAAAAGTTCGGGTCACTACAGAACCTACCCGTTAAATAAATTTCGTCCCGAAATTTTAAGCTGTTGAAGGTGTTGACGAATCTTCTGGAAATAGATGCGGGTATTTCTTCTTCATCTGATCTTCATGCTCCCAGGTGAACTCGGGTCCTCTACGAGCATTCCATCGAACCTTAACAATTGGTATCTTGTTTTGCTTAAGTCTTTTAACCTCACGATCCATTATTTCGACGGGTTCTTCGATGAATTGGAGTTTTTCGTTGATTTGGATTTCATCTAACGGAATAGTGAGATCTTCTTTAGTAAAACATTTCTTCAAATTCGAGACGTGGAAAGTGTTATGTACAGCCGCGAGTTGTTGAGGTAACTCAAGTCGGTAAGCTACTGGTCCGACACGATCAATAATCTTGAATGGTCCAATATACCTTGGATTTAATTTCCCTCGTTTACCAAATCGAACAACGCCTTTCCAAGGTGCAACTTTAAGCATGACCATCTCTCCAATTTCAAATTCTATATCTTTTCTTTTAATGTCAGCGTAGCTCTTTTGTAGACTTTGGGCGGTTTTCAACCGTTGTTGAATTTGGATGATCTTCTCGGTAGTTTCTTGTATAATCTCCGGACCCGTAATCTGTCTATCCCCCACTTCACTCCACAAATCGGAGACCTGCACTTTCTACCATAAAGTGCTTCAAACGGTGCCATCTCAATGCTTGAATGGTAGCTGTTGTTGTAGGAAAATTCTGCTAACGGTAGATGTCGATCCCAACTGTTTCCGAAATCAATAACACAAGCTCGTAGCATGTCTTCAAGCGTTTGTATTGTCCTTTCGCTCTGCCCATCAGTTTGTGGATGATAGGCAGTACTCATGTCTAGACGAGTTCCCAATGCTTGTTGTAATGTCTGCCAGAATCTTGAAATAAATCTGTCATCCCTATCAGAGATAATAGAGATTGGTATTCCATGTCTGGAGACGACTTCCTTCAAATACAGTCGTGCTAACTTCTCCATCTTGTCATCTTCTCTTATTGGCAGAAAATGTGCTGATTTGGTGAGACGATCAACTATTACCCAAATAGTATCAAAACCACTTGCAGTCCTTGGCAATTTAGTGATGAAATCCATGGTAATGTTTTCCCATTTCCATTCCGGGATTTCGGGTTGTTGAAGTAGACCTGATGGTTTCTGATGCTCAGCTTTGACCTTAGAACACGTCAAACATTCTCCTACGTATTTAGCAACATCGGCTTTCATACCCGGCCACCAAAAATATTTCCTGAGATCCTTGTACATCTTCCCCGTTCCGGGATGTATTGAGTATCTGGTTTTATGAGCTTCTCTAAGTACCATTTCTCTAATATCTCCAAATTTTGGTACCCAAATCCTTTCAGCCCTATAACGGGTTCCGTCTTCCCGAATATTAAGATGTTTCTCCGATCCTTTGGGTATTTCATCCTTTAAGTTTCCCTCTTTTAAAACTCCTTGTTGCGCCTCCTTTATTTGAGTAGTAAGGTTATTATGAATCATTATATTCTTAGATTTTACTCGAATGGGTTCTCTGTACTTCCTGCTCAAGGCATCGGCTACCACATTTGCCTTCCCTGGGTGGTAACGAATCTCAAAGTCGTAATCATTCAATAATTCAATCCACCTACGCTGCCTCATATTCAGTTGTTTCTGATTAAATATGTGTTGAAGACTTTTGTGGTCGGTATATATAATACTTTTGACCCCATATAAGTAGTGCCTCCAAGTCTTTAATGCAAAAACAACCGCGCCTAATTCCAAATCATGCGTCGTATAATTTTGTTCGTGAATCTTCAATTGTCTAGACGCATAAGCAATCACCTTCGTTCGTTGCATTAATACACAACTGAGACCTTGCTTTGATGCGTCACAATAAATCACAAAATCATCATTCCCTTCAGGCAATGACAATATAGGTGCCGTAGTTAGCTTTTTCTTCAATAACTAAAACGCTTTCTTTTGTTCATCATTCCATTCAAATTTCTTCCCTTTATGCGTTAATGCAGTCAAGGGTTTTGCTATTCTGGAAAAGTCTTGGATGAACCTTCTGTAGTAACCAGCTAGTCCTAAAAACTGGTGTATGTGTTTCAGAGTTTTCGGGGTTTCCCACTTTTCAACAGTTTCTATCTTTGCCGGATCCACCTTAATACCTTCTTTGTTCACTATGTGACCGAGGAATTGAACTTCTTCCAACCAAAATGCACACTTTGAAAACTTAGCGTACAATTCTTCCTTCCTCAATATTCTAACACCTTTCTCAAATATTCACCGTGTTCTTGGTCATTCTTTGAGTAAATAAGTATGTCTTCAATGAAAACAATGACAAACTTATCAAGGTATGGTCCACACACTCGGTTCATAAGGTCCATGAACACAGCTGGTGCATTAGTTAAACCAAACGGCATGACCATAAACTCGTAATGACCGTAACATGTTCTGAAAGCAGTCTTTGGAATATCATCTTCTTTCACCCGCATTTGATGATACCCGGAACGTAAGTCAATCTTTGAATAAACAGACGAGCCTTGTAGTTGATCAAATAAGTCGTCGATTCTCTGTAGTGGGTAGCAGTTCTTGATGGTAAGTTTGTTCAACTCTCGGTAGTCGATACACAACCTGAATGTACCATCTTTCTTCTTGACAAACAAAACAGGAGCTCCCCACGGTGATGTGTTTGGTCGAATGAAACCAAGCTCTAAAAGTTCTTGTAATTGGCTTTGCAGTTCTTTCATCTCGCTGGGTGCGAGTCTGTAAGGAGCACGAGCTATTGGTGCAGCTCTTGGTACAAGATCTATTTGAAATTTAACGGATCGCTGTGGGGGTAATCCCGGTAATTCTTTCGGAAATACATCGGGAAATTCTTTTGCAATGGAAAATCATTGATGCTCTTTTCTTCAGTTTGTACTTTCTCGACGTGTGCTAGAATAGCATAGCAACCTTTTCTTATTAGTTTTTGTGCCTTCAAATTACTAATAATATGTAGCTTCGTGTTGCCCTTTTCTCCGTACACCATTAAGGGGTTTCCTTTTTCTCGTATAATGCGAATTGCATTTTTGTAACAAACGATCTCTGCTTTCACTTCTTTCAACCAGTTCATACCGATTATCACATCAAAACTCCCTAACTCTACTGGTATCAAATCAATCTTAAATGTTTCGCTAACCAGTTTAATTTCTCGATTCTGACATATATTATCTGCTGAAATTAATTTACCATTTGCTAATTCGAGTAAAAATTTACTATCCAAAGGCGTCAATGGACAACTTAATTTAGCACAAAAATCTCTACTCATATAGCTTCTATCCGCACCCGAATCAAATAAAAAGTAAGCAGATTTATTGTCAATAAGAAACGTACCCGTAACAAGCTCCGGGTCTTCCTGTGCCTCTGCCGCATTAATATTGAAAACTCTTCCGCGGCCTTGTCCATTCGTGTTCTCCTGGTTCGGGCAATTTCTAATAATGTGGCCCGGTTTTCCACATTTATAACAAACTACATTGGCATAACTTGCTCCGACACTACTTGCTCCGCCATTACTCGTTCCGACACCATTTGTTCCTTTCGTTCTATTAACCCCTGGTCTGTAGACCTCACACTTCACCGCGCTATGACCATTTCTTTTACACTTGTTGCAAAATTTGGTGCAGAACCCCGAGTGATACTTTTCACACCTTTGGCATAGCTGCTTCTGATTGTTGTTGTTGCGGTTATTATTGTTGTTGGGATTATTGTTGTAGTTGCTGTTGTTGTTGTTGTTGTTGTTGGGCCGTTTGTTGTAGTTGCGATTGATGTTGCGATTGTTGGGATAATTGTTGCGATTATTGTTGTAATTGCTGTTGTTGTTGTATTGGTGATTCTTATCACCATTTTCCTCCCACTTTCTTTTGACTTGCTTCACATTAGCCTCTTCAGCAGTCTGTTCTTTAATTCTTTCTTCAATCTGGTTCACTAGTTTGTGAGCCATTCTACATGCCTGTTGTATGGAGGCGGGCTCGTGTGAACTTATATCTTCTTGGATTCTTTCTGGTAATCCTTTCACAAACGCGTCGATCTTCTCTTCCTCATCTTCGAATGCTCCCGGACACAATAGGCACAATTCTGTGAATCGTCTTTCGTACGTGGTAATATCAAATCCTTGGGTTCGTAACCCTCTAAGTTCTGTCTTGAGCTTATTGACCTCGGTTCTGGGACGGTACTTCTCATTCAACAAGTGCTTGAATGCTGACCACGGTAGTGCGTACGCATCATCTTGTCCCACTTTCTCTAGATAGGTATTCCACCATGTTAACGCAGAACCTGTGAAGGTATGCGTAGCGTACTTCACTTTGTCCTCTTCAGTACACTTACTTATGGCAAACACCGATTCGACCTTCTCGGTCCACCGTTTCAATCCGATCGGTCCTTCGGTTCCATCAAATTCCAAAGGTTTGCAGGCAGTGAATTCTTTGTAGGTGCATCCTACACGATTTCCTGTACTGCCAGATCCAAGGTTATTGTTGGTATGTAGCGCAGCCTGTACTGCGGCTATGTTTGAAGCTAGAAAAGTACGGAATTCCTCTTCATTCATATTCACGGTGTGTCGAGTAGTCGGTGCCATTTCCTTCAAAATAGTCAAATGGAACAAGTTAATCATACAGAATATTAAGAGTAGTTAATAGTATTTCGTAGCATAATATGAACTCATTTATAAAAGCTTTTTCTTCATATTAGCGTTTTATAAGTTTAAATTCGGGTAGTACCTACCCGTTAAGTTCATACTTAGTAGCTAATATACAATTCAACTACTACAATTCTATATGAAAAACTGATTGTAATAATATTTCGCGTTCAAACTTTTATAAAATATTTTACAAACTTACAATACCGCTTATTTTACATAAAGCATGAAATATAGCACACAATAACTTTGATACAAGATAGTTGTGAAGATAATTCTAGCTAGTACACAAGTCGTTCAGCAAAGGCAATAAAGACACGTAATTCATACGTCCAGAAACAAGTCATGCATTCTGGTTTTACTAGGACTACTTCCCATCCTTGGTCTTGTGGAACATAACCGTTATGGCCGTTGATACGACAGCGTGTTGTAACGTCGTCAAAGGGACGAGGGTTACGTAATGACCAACAGTCTCGTAATAACCTAAAAACCTCATTTCTTACCCCAATTACCGACTCCGTCACTTGTGGGAACGTTTTGTTTAATAGTTGTAGCCCGATGTTCTTGTTCTCACTTTGGTGAGAAGCGAACATTACTAACCCGTAAGCATAACATGCTTCTTTATGTTGCATGTTAGCCGCTTTTTCTAAATCACGAAGTCCTATATTCGGATATACTGAGTCAAAATAATTTTTTAACCCGTTGCGTAAAATAGCATTTGGGTTCCCCGCAATATATGCGTCAAAGTAAACACATCGTAACTTATGAATTTCCCAATGTGATATCCCCCATCTTTCGAACGAAAGCCTTTTATAAACCAAGGCATTCTTTGAACGTTCTTTGAATGTCTTACAAACTGATCTTGCCTTAAATAGTTGTGCCGAGGAATTCTGACCGACTCTAGACAAGATTTCATCAATCATGTCTCCGGGTAGGTCTCTTAAAATATTGGGTTGTCTATCCATTTTGTGTTTTTATACTGTAAAATAGACAAGAGTTAGATTCATAAAAAAAATACTTATTAATACAAGCAATTTTTACATATATCATAAAGCATAAGCACACTATATTACATATATTACACCACACGAATACAACTATCTTATTCCGACTCGCTCGTTTCTTCTTGTTCGGTTTTGGTTCGTTTTGCCAAGTTTCTAGGGATATATGATGTTCCCCTAATACGAGCCGTCGTTGTCCACATTGGTTTAGAAAAACCTGGTGGTTTAGAGGTTCCCAAGTCATTGTTACAACTTAAGGACTTCGGGGGTTGACGATACATATAAAGTTCATCGGGGTTGGAATTAGATTTCTCTATTTTTATGCCCTTTCCCTTATTATTTTCTTTTGCCTTTTTAAATTCAGTTGGGGTAATTTCTATAACATCATCGGAATTCTCGTCGGAATCCGATTCATCGGAGAATTGGTAATCCTCCCAATATTTTGCTTCCTTGGCGGAAACACCATTGACCATAATTAACTTTGGTCGGTTGGTTGAGGATTCTCTTTTACTTAACCGTTTTATTATTTCCCCCACCGGTTCTATTTCTTCTTCCGGTTCCGATTCTTCTTCCGGTTCCGATTCTTCTTCCGGTTCCGACTCTTCTTCCGGTTCCTCTTCGGGAACTTGTGAATCAGTCCACGAATCATTCCAATTTACATTTGACTCTTCATTATTATTAGGTGAGTCAATGGGACTTGTTCTAGAGGTAGACATCTATCAGATAATATCAAACACGTTAAGAGATTAATATATCACATAATATTCATTTGTTAAAAATATATAGTTTCCAACAAAAATGTTAAGCAATCATTTTTAAAGAAAACACGGTCGAAGTCCAGACTCACTAATGCATCCTAACAAACTCGATAAGACACACTAATGCAACTTTTCTGGTTCTCTAAGACCAACGCTCTGATACCAACTGAAATGTCCCGTTCTTATTGATTAAAAACGTTCCATATTAATTGATTTCGTTGCGAGATTTTGACCTCTATATGAGACGTTTTTCAAAGACTGCATTCATTTTTAAAACACCATAACCTTTATTTCATAAATAAAGGTTTAAAAAGCTTTACGTAAATTATCAAATAATGATAATCTAAAATATCATGTTTACACACGACCATTACATAATGGTTTACAATACAAATATGTTACATCGAAATCAGTTTCTTGAATGTAGTTTTTACACAATATCATACAAACATGGACTCCAAATCTTGTCCTTATTTTAGTATGCAACAGCGGAAGCTCTTAGTATTCACCTGAGAATAAACATGCTTTAAACGTCAACAAAAATGTTGGTGAGTTATAGGTTTAACATATATATATCAAATCGTAACAATAGACCACAAGGTTTCATATTTCAATACACACCCCATACATAGAGATAAAAATCATTCATATGGTGAACACCTGGCAACCGACATTAACAAGATGCATATATATAAGAATATCCCCATCATTCCGGGACACCCTTCGGATATGATATAAATTTCGAAGTACTAAAGCATCCGGTACTTTGGATGGGGTTTGTTAGGCCCAATAGATCTATCTTTAGGATTCGCGTCAATTACGGTGTCTGTTCCCTAATTCTTAGATTACCAGACTTAATAAAAAGGGGCATATTCGATTTCGATAATTCAACCATAGAATGTAGTTTCACGTACTTGTGTCTATTTTGTAAATCATTTATAAAACCTGCATGTATTCTCATCCCAAAAATATTAGATTTTAAAAGTGGGACTATAACTCACTTTCACAGATTTTTACTTCGTCGGGAAGTAAGACTTGGCCACTGGTTGATTCATGAACCTATAACAATATATACATATATATCAAAGTATGTTTAAAATATATTTACAACACTTTTAATATATTTTGATGTTTTAAGTTTATTAAGTCAGCTGTTGTAATGACCCGAAATTTTCCGACCAAATTATACTTATGAGATTAATATTTACATAAATTAAACCATACCAACATGATAAGAAATCTAAATTGTTGAGACTTGTGTTTTTGAAAAGAGTTTTACACAACGTTTGACCGTCTAATATGACCGATGATATCACGAACTATATAACATACTATAATTATACGTTTGTGTATATATATGTATTTATATATATTTAACATGATCTAAGGATGGTTTAACATCTCATTGTGTACTAATGACAATGAGTTATAAGTATATTTTGAAACTACTAACTTAAGTTTTCAAAACGATAACTATACGTAAGATTCTTTGATATATATACTTATAATCTATAATGCTTATACATGTATCGTATATATAATGTATTTAATCACTTTTTAAGGACTAAAATACATAAAACAATATAAGTATATTCACAAAAGATAGCTATATTTGAATTCTCGTTCCGTTTCCTCAAGATTTCTATATGTATATCTAGGGTATATGTACCCGTATCATACCCAGCTTCTATACGTATTTACTATTGGTATATACACATCAAATCAACATCCTAATCAACATTATTACTGCCCTAGATATGAGGTAACTAGGATTTGTCAAGTAGTATGAATTATTAGTAAGAAAACAAAATTAAGAATCCTTTTCTTTCTTTATAAACTAAAAACGTTTTTATAAATGAACACCATTTCTTCACTCCATTTTCTCATACCTACACCATCATTTCTCTCTCAAAATACTCCTAACTTCATACTTGATCATCTTCAAGCATTTTCCCCATCATTTAGCTTCAATTACAAGCCTTAAACACCATAAGAAAACTCTTTCAAGAACATATCAAAATAACCACCCATTTGAAGAAGTTTACTTCCAACCTTTTGATCTAACTCCACCACTCTTTGATTCCAAGATTATTTCTTATCTTTTGCAGTAACTTTGTCCAAGTAACTTGAGGTAGTAACCTTATTCATAATCTTATTCAATTCATATTCATATAGCTATCTTATTTTGTGGTATAAAATTTTAACAACAAGAACATAATTTGAATGATTTCAAACTTGTTTGCAAACTAAATAGATCCTTCTAACTTGACTTTTAAAACACTTCAAGACCTGTAATATATCATAATGATATGCTAACCTAACAAGATATAACTTGGTTTTACAAAGAACATCTTAAAAACTGAATCTACGTCGTCGGAGTGCAACCGGGGGCTGTTTTGGGTTGGATAATTAAAAACCATCTTGAACTTTGAATTGGAAGTTCATGTTCTGGAAAAATGATATTTCTTATGAATATGTTAACACATAAAAATTTCATGGTTTAACTCAAAGTGTAAATATTTTTAGAAAAATGATCATTAAATGTTGTTTTTATGATGGAAAATGATCACTTTCATAAGTTTCACCAAAGTTTGACCTATAACCTATGATTTCGAATACAAACAAAGGTATTTTTAGTTCATATTCTTAAAATTTGACTCGATCCAAGGAAGTGGCAAGTTGAACCAACAAAAACGGAGTTGTAATGAAGAAACTACGACTAAAACAAGATTGGGTATCCGAAGCTAGTTTAGCCACGAAAATATTTGGAGAAAAAGTAAATTAATCAAATCTTTTCTAATTAACATGATATTTTATATATAATTACTTATGATTTGATTTTATATATTTCAGGACCACCCGTAAACAACACGATAAGATTAATCATAAGACCTCATGATTGTACGCAACACGTCATTTGACAACACGGTACTTTATGTACACAACACGCCATTTGACAACATGGTACCATGGGTCGAGATTAATTCTGATCAATACGAATACGATGGGGTCTTTATTTATTTTAGTTAAGCAACAAATTGTGGACCACTAACATCGGACTGCTAACTACGGACTAAGAAAATATTAAAAGTATTAAAAGTATATATATATATATATGTAACGATTACTTAAAAAGAAAATAAGTTGATATATTATATATATGGTTAGGTTCGTGATATCTATCGGAGACCAAGTCGAATTAAATACCTTCAAGGCAAAAGTGAGTTTCATTTGCTCCCTTTTTAATTGCTTTTGCAATATATATTTTTGGGCTGAGAATACATGCGCTGCTTTTATAAATGTTTACAAAATAGACACAAGTACTTAAAAATATATTCTACGTTGAGTTGTACCACTGGCATATTTCCCTGTAGCTTGGTAACTACTATTTACATGGGTATTGTAAATGCGAATCCTGTTGATAGATCTATCGGGCCTGACAACCCCAACCGGACTGGACGACCAGTATTCAACGGTTGCACAGTACTTCATTTTGGTGACTACACTTGGTACGGTGTAGTGAGATTTCATAATAAAGGGAATATGCGACGTTGATTAAATGTTAAGTATGGTTACCAAGTGCTCAACCACTTAGAATGCTTTACATACACTTACGAGTGTATTTTGTTTATGATTATGAAATCTTGTGGTCTATTAACATATTGAAATGATTGTTATGATAAACCTATGAACTCACCAACCTTTTGGTTGACACTTTAAAGCATGTTTATTCTCAGGTACGAATTAAGTCTCCCGCTGTGCATTTGCTTAATATAAGGACATTACTTGGAGCCGATCATCGCAATGGGACCAAATGTTGATGACTTCGTCCAGGTGGATTAGGACGGGTCCTTTCAGTTGGTATCAGAGCAGTGGTCGTAGCGAACCAGGTCTTGCATTAGTGTGTCTAACTAGTAGTTGTTAGGATGCATTAATGAGTCTGGACTTCGACCATTTCTACATGTCAAAAGTTTTGCTTATCATTTCTAGTCGGAAATCATCTGCTTATCATCCTTAGGAAATTACCTGCTTATTATTCATAAGTCTAGACACGTTTTACTGCATTTACTGCATTGATAGTGTATAGACAAATTCTTATCTTAGCATATCTGTTATTGCGAACTTTGACTGATACCTTTTCAAAGATTCTCCGTAATTTACGGGATTTTGGTATTATACATACATATGTAAATTATGTATTGAAGAGTACCAAATCTAACTCCTATAATCTATTCCATACCAAAAATTCATTTTCCCCATTATACAAGATGGATTCCGCATCTAGTTCAAATTCTTCAGATTCCGACAGTTATGCCGATATGGATTTCCATTCGGGCTCCGAAAGCAGCGTCACCGGAATGGATCAACCAATTTCCCATCATCTATTCTGGATGAATTGGGGATGGGTTTGTAATATACTAAATCACTGGAGACAAGAAGAAGATGATCCATTCCATCCACCAAATTGCCCTCTTGGCGATGAACCTGAAGCACTTACCGGTGAACCTATTCGAAACACCTTTTTCTCTCTCATTTCTAGAGTATCTCGTCACGATTATATACTATCACATATTACAAATCTTGTTCATTCGCTCGCTCCAACCGCCAATCATCCCGGTGTACTAGCAGAAGTTAACGAACTTCGCGCTCGCGTGACGGCTTTGGAGAACATGGTGATAAGGTTGCAAACACCAGCAGCAGCACCAGCAGCATAATCAGCACCACCATCAATAACATCAACAATACCATCATAACCACTAACAAACAACATCCGCATCACACGTCTCGACATCATAATCTGTCCCACAAACATCAACATCATACGCACCATAGATACCAAGGAGTACCAACAATAATGAACGATGAAGTATTGATCCATAACTTCATTGATATTCTGCGAAGAATATGTGGTTTCAAAAAGTTTTAGATATTTCTTATTCTAGCTCAAACCGAAAAGCAAATGAGATTAATATCATATTAACTCATTAAATTCATGATTTCATCTGAAGAAAATATATATGTATATATGTTTTCATAAAGATTGTAATTAAAAGTTCTTTTGTACAAAATATTAATGGTGAAAACTTTTTTTTAACAGGTAGGTAATACCCGAGGAATAATTAGATTTCATCTTAATAAGTTACATTGTACATTCGTCGAAGCTGATTCAACAGTCATTTACTATCCTACTTACAACCACCGATATACGTATCCGTTCACCGCAGAATAACCATTTTCATTCAATTTCATATTTGGATTTTGACTTCCCAGAATCCAACAAGTGGCATATGAAGAAAACATGTGACAAAATAAAATCTGTTAGAAAAAAACAAATTAACTATGAAAAATTTTGTTAAGAATCCACGCTAACTGTTCCAGCTAACTGTTCGTAGCTAACTGATTACATTTTATTTATCGCAGTTTATTTATCGCAATTTAATTATCGCACTTTTATTTATCGTCATTTAATTTCTGTAATTATTTTACGCACTTTAAATATCGGGACACGTATACAATGTTTTGACATATCATATCGACGCATCTATATATATTATTTGGAATCACCATAGACACTCTATATCTAGTAATGATAGAGTTCTCTATACAGGGTTGAGGTTGATTCTACAATAATATATGTAGTTTGAGTTGTGATCGAGTCTGAGACGTATACGAGTCACGACACGTATTAATTAATTCGTATATTATATATTAAACTATATATGAATTATTGGACTGTTATTGTGGACTATCGACTGTGGACAAATGACATTGGACAATTAAAATGAATTAAAATATTGATTATAACATATGAAACTAAACATTTCTTCAAGATTGCCACTTGATTTCAACTTAAACCTCATTGTATCTCGACGATTACAATCAGCGTTCAAATCTATCATGATTCTTAAAAACACCTCAATCGAGAGGATAAACCAACCGCACTTCATCTACAGAAGAAAAGATTGATGCATATAGTTATGCACCCGAAAAACCCTCGGAAACTGAGTAAACGTTTGACACGTATCTGTTCTAGTTCCTTTGACATTGTTATTACCGAAGATCGTTTTGCAATCCCTTTCCAAAGTAGCTAATTTTGTCACAGCTCCAGCAAGTCAACTCTGACTTTTCATCCGAAACAACTTTATTATAACCGCGATATATATGCGTACTCTTTATTATTACTGGGGAACCTTTTATATTCCACAATATTACCATCAGCGATTAATCATTCTAAAAAAACACAATTCTCCTGAAACTACTTCGGTTTGATAACCGATGACCCAGATCAGTTAACTTTGAAAATGATGATGAAGCAGCATGTTGTGGATGATCTTAATGGCCAAAAGTTTGATGATAAAGAAAGGAGTGTTAGGAATGCTCGATAGAAAATTTAGTACCGAAAAGCGGATTATGCAAAACTATGAAGAAAGCTGTGGACAAATCACAAAGAATAAGTTTGCCTTCAAAGAATCTAAATGATTATGTGCCTGCTGAAATCGTTAGCAAACATCTTATTTCTCATTCTAAACCATCACAGACAAATCTTCTTCATCATCCATTGATATTAGAAATTCTAAGATATTCTCGTATGTTCTATTATAAATATCCTCCATATTTCTGGCGATATTTTCACAACTATTCTTATCTGAGATCATTTATCTCTCCGTAATATCTGCAACATAAAAGAAACTGTGTTAGTTTCTAAATTCTGAAACCTTCGAGTTTAAAATATGAATGTTTTGAAGTAGTGTTGGGAACTGAAGCATGGATTAGTATAATATAATGACACTTGATCAACGTCATTATATTACAGTAAGTCATGCTGAGTTTCTAATGAAGCATGATGATTTACAGTACCGTCATCATGTGCCATTTACACGACTCTTACATTCTATCTAATCTCTAAACATATCAAGAGAATATTTTTCTGGATGACTCGGTCTTTTCCAGGGTATTCTGGTAATTTAACAAATCAAAATCGTTCTATTACCATTTTCTTCTTAGAGCATTAGCTATGTTCATTCTGAATTTCATATCTATGAATTCCAGACCATTACTCGCTTGACTCGAAGTCGGGAAGAGAAAACGAAAGCATGAATCTCCGAAAAATAATGAAGAATATAAACTCCAATAATAACCCCGAAATTACAAACCATGTATATTGATGCAGATAGCAATATAGAGACACGGGAGAATTAGAAACACTATAAACACAAGAGTATAGTAGAAGTAAATAGATTCTTCTGGTGGTAGATGAAAAAGAAGAATGAAAGATATAAAAGTTAGGAGTATATCAAGAATCAGGACTGGATGGAGCATATTTATGAATGCTTTAAAGTAAGAATGAAGGGAGAAAGAATAGAAGGTGTGAGTCGTGGAAAATAAGGAAACGAAGGGGTGAATTTATAGTGAAATATCCGACAGAGCAATCGAAACAGATTATTGAATATAATCAAAGAAGATCCTGATTTCCTTAATCACCAAAGAACCAAATCTTATTACGTAAGATTCTCTTTAAATCCCTTAAATCCCGGAAATCAATCATAACTACGTCATCGGTTAAGACGAATATATTTTTCTCATCTCACTCTTTTACGATAGTCTCATTTATATTCTTCGCATAATCGAATCGTTTTATCTACATTACTCAATGATGATAAAACTCCATTATCACCTTATATTTGTCATGAAAACCTTCTTATTGTTATCCATAACAACCTCTATCAAATTTCGGGGACGAAATTTCTTTAACGGGTAGGTACTGTAATGACCCGAAATTTTCCGACCAAATTATACTTATGAGATTAATATTTACATAAATTAAATCATACCAACATGATAAGAAATCTAAATTGTTGAGACTTGTGTTTTTGAAAAGAGTTTTACACAACGTTTGACCGTCTAATATGACCGATGATATCACGAACTATATAACATACTATAATTATACGTTTGTGTATATATATGTATTTATATATATTTAACGTGATCTAAGGATGGTTTAACATCTCATTGTGTACTAATGACAATGAGTTATAAGTATATTTTGAAACTACTAACTTAAGTTTTCAAAACGATAACTATACGTAACATTCTTTGATATATATACTTATAATCTATAATGCTTATACATGTATCGTATATATAATGTATTTAATTACTTTTTAAGGACTTAAATACATAAAAAAATATAAGTATATTCATAAAAGATAGCTATATTTGAATTCTCGTTCCGTTTCCTCAAGATTTCTATACGTATATCTAGGGTATATGTACCCGTATCATACCCAGCTTCTATACGTATTTACTATTGGTATATACACATCAAATCAACATCCTAATCAACATTATTACTGCCCTAGATATGAGGTAACTAGGATTTGTCAAGTAGTATGAATTATTAGTAAGAAAACAAAATTAGGAATCCTTTTCTTTCTTTATAAACTAAAAATGTTTTTATAAATGAACACCATTTCTTCACTCCATTTTCTCATACCTACACCCTCATTTCTCTCTCAAAATACTCCTAACTTCATACTTGATCATATTCAAGCATTTTCCCCATCATTTAGCTTCAATTACAAGCCTTAAACACCATAAGAAAACTCTTTCAAGAACATATCAAAATAACCACCCATTTGAAGAAGTTTACTTCCAACCTTTTGATCTAACTCCACCACTCTTTGATTCCAAGATTATTTCTTATCTTTTGCAGTAACTTTGTCCAAGTAACTTGAGGTAGTAACCTTATTCATAATCTTATTCAATTCATATTCATATAGCTATCTTATTTTGTGTTATAAAATTTTAACAACAAGAACATAATTTGAATGATTTCAAACATGTTTGCAAACTAAATAGATCCTTCTAACTTGACTTTTAAAACACTTTAAGACCTGTAATATATCATAATGATATGCTAACCTAACAAGATATAACATGGTTTTACAAAGAATATCTTAAAAACTGAATCTACGTCGTCGGAGTGCAACCGGGGGCTGTTTTGGGTTGGATAATTAAAAACCATCTTGAACTTTGAATTGGAAGTTCATGTTCTGGAAAAATGATATTTCTTATGAATATGTTAACACATAAAAATTTCATGGTTTAACTCAAAGTGTAAGTATTTTTAGAAAAATGATCATTAAATGTTGTTTTTATGATGGAAAATGATCACTTTCATAAGTTTCAACAAAGTTTGACCTATAACCTATGATTTCGAATACAAACAAAGGTATTTTTAGTTCATATTCTTAAAATTTGACTCGATCCAAGGAAGTGGCAAGTTGAACCAACAAAAACGGAGTTGTAATGAAGAAACTACGACTAAAACAAGATTGGGTATCCGAAGCTAGTTTAGCCACGAAAATATTTGGAGAAAAAGTAAATTAATCAAATCTTTTCTAATTAATATGATATTTTATATATAATTACTTATGATTTGATTTTATATATTTCAGGACCACCCGTAAACAACACGATAAGATTAATCATAAGACCTCATGATTGTACGCAACACGTCATTTGACAACACGGTACTTTATGTACACAACACGCCATTTGACAACATGGTACCATGGGTCGAGATTAATTCTGATCAATACGAATACGATGGGGTCTTTATTTATTTTAGTTAAGCAACAAATTGTGGACCACTAACATCGGACTGCTAACTACGGACTAAGAAAATATTAAAAGTATTAAAAGTATATATATATATATATATATATGTAACGATTACTTAAAAAGAAAATATGTTGATATATTATATATATGGTTAGGTTCGTGATATCTATCGGAGACCAAGTCAAATTAAATACCTTCAAGGCAAAAGTGAGTTTCATTTGCTCCCTTTTTAATTGTTTTTGCAATATATATTTTTGGGCTGAGAATACATGCGCTGCTTTTATAAATGTTTACAAAATAGACACAAGTACTTAAAAATATATTCTACGTTGAGTTGTACCACTGGCATATTTCCCTGTAGCTTGGTAACTACTATTTACATGGGTATTGTAAATGCGAATCCTGTTGATAGATCTATCGGGCCTGACAACCCCAACCGGACTGGACGACCAGTATTCAACGGTTGCACAGTACTTCATTTTGGTGACTACACTTGGTACGGTGTAGTGAGATTTCATAATAAAGGGAATATGCGACGTTGATTAAATGTTAAGTATGGTTACCAAGTGCTCAACCACTTAGAATGCTTTACATACACTTACGAGTGTATTTTGTTTATGATTATGAAATCTTGTGGTCTATTAACATATTGAAATGATTGTTATGATAAACCTATGAACTCACCAACCTTTTGGTTGACACTTTAAAGCATGTTTATTCTCAGGTACGAATTAAGTCTTCCGCTGTGCATTTGCTTAATATAAGGACATTACTTGGAGCCGATCATCGCAATGGGACCAAATGTTGATGACTTCATCCAGGTGGATTAGGACGGGTCCTTTCAGCTGTCCTCGTTAGTAACCTACAACTAGTTGTCCACAGTTAGATGTACAGAAATAAATCGATAAATGTTATCTTGAATCATTCCATGACCCAGTGTATACGTATCTCAGTATTGATCACAACTCAAACTATATATATTTTGGAATCAACCTCAACCCTGTATAGCTAACTCCAACATTCACATATAGAGTGTCTATGGTTGTTCCGAAATATATATAGATGTGTCGACATGATAGGTCGAAACATTGTATACGTGTCTATGGTATCTCAAGATTACATAATATACAATACAAGTTGATTAAGTTATGGTTGAAATAGATTTGTTACCAATTTTCACGTAGCTAAAATGAGAAAAATTATCCAATCTTGTTTTACCCATAACTTCTTCATTTTAAATCCGTTTTGAGTGAATCAAATTGCTATGGTTTCATATTGAACTCTATTTTATGAATCTAAACAGAAAAAGTATAGGTTTATAGTCGGAAAAATAAGTTACAAGTCGTTTTTGTAAAGGTAGTCATTTCAGTCGAAAGAACGACGTCTAGATGACCATTTTAGAAAACATACTTCCACTTTGAGTTTAACCATAATTTTTGGATATAGTTTCATGTTCATAATAAAAATCATTTTCTCAGAATAACAACTTTTAAATCAAAGTTTATCATAGTTTTTAATTAACTAACCCAAAACAGCCCGCGGTGTTACTACGACGGCGTAAATCCGGTTTTACGGTGTTTTTCGTGTTTCCAGGTTTTAAATCATTAAGTTAGCATATCATATAGATATAGAACATGTGTGTAGTTAATTTTAAAAGTCAAGTTAGAAGGATTAACTTTTGTTTGAGAACAAGTTTAGAATTAACTAAACTATGTTCTAGTGATTACGAGTTTAAACCTTCGAATAAGATAGTTTTATATATATGAATCGAATGATGTTATGAACATCATTACTACCTTAAGTTTAGTAGGTAAACCTACTAGAAGTGACAAGAAATGATCTAGCTTCAAAGGATCTTGGATGGCTTGAAAGTTCTTGAAGTAGGATCATGACACAAAAACAAGTTCAAGTAAGATTTTTACCCGAATTAAGATAGTTTATAGTTATAGAAATTGAATCAAAGTTTGAATATGAATATTACCTTGAATAAGAAAGATAACCTACTGTATATAACAAAAGTTTCTTGATCTTAGATGATTACTTGGAATGGATTAGAAAGCTTGGAAGTAAATTAGTAAACTTGAAGGGATTTTTGAAGTGTTCTTGAAGTGTTCTTCCTATGATGATTATAGCTTGATTCTTGAAGTGATTTTTGATGAAGATGATGATTAAATACTGGAATAATACGTTCATAATAGTGTGTGTGTGTGTTGAGAGAGAATTAGAAAGAGAATTGGAAGTGAAATGGAGTGAATGATGAGTGGTAATTGGTGAGTGGTGAGTGGGGTTAAAAGGAGTTCTAGTTAGTTGACTAGCTCATGGTAGAAGTTAAAATTGATTAGTCATACATGATATAATCAAGAGTGGAATCCCATGCTAGTTCCTATTGGTATATACTCATAGTAAGTACGTTTTGAAGCTGTGTATAATACGGATAAGAATACGACTAGAATTCTTGATGAAAGAAAAGAATGGAAAAGTAACTGTAACCATTTTCGTTAAGTATGAGTGTTTTGATATATGTCTTGAAGTCTTCCAAAAGTATTTTAATACATCTAAATACACTACATGTATATACATTTTAACTGAGTCGTTAAGTCATCGTTAGTCGTTACATGTAAGTGTTGTTTTGAAACCTTTAAGTTAACGATCTCAATTAATGTTGTTAACCCATTGTTTATTATATCTAATGAGATGTTAAATTATTATATTATCATGATATTATGATATATTAATATATCTTAATATGATATATATACATTTAAATGTCGTTACAACGATAATCGTTACATATATGTCTCGTTTCGAAATCCTTAAGTTAGTAGTCTTGTTTATATGTATATAACTCATTGTTAATATACTTATGGAGATACTTACTTATCATAATCTCATGTTAACCATATGTATATCCATATATATATCGTCATGTCGTTTTTACAAGTTTTAACGTTCGTGAATCGCCGGTCAACTTGGGTGGTCAATTGTCTATATGAAACATATTTCAATTAATCAAGTCTTAACAAGTTTGATTGCTTAACATGTTGGAAACATTTAATCATGTAAATATCAATCTCAATTAATATATATAAACATGAAAAAGTTCGGGTCACTACATAGAAGAACTTGATAGCTTTGTTATACCTCTAGTTAAACAAAACATTCACTTTAAAACACCTTCTCTTTTCATTGGACATACCTTTTTCCATGTCCGCTTCAATCTCATCGGTATGTCAACATTATTACCTCTTGTGTCTACTGATGGATGCAAGGGAGCTGCCTAGATTTCCTGAGAAATAAGGCTAGAGTCAAGCTCGTGACTCTAACAAAAACAAGTGCTTCTCGGGAGGCAACCCGTGTGTCTATTTTCTATAGCTTTAGTAGTAGTTAGATTAGAATAATTAGGTTAATTGAATAAGTGAAAAGTGAAACTTAAAATAAAATTTTCAACATTTCTTACGAAGAATTCACTTCTCCTATTTGTCTTGAGCTTAAATGCATAATTTGCTACATTATTTCAAAAGTCTTGAAATTAAAGGCAGTCAACACTTTGTGTGGGATTAAGCTTTTTAATCATACACTGATTTGTTGAATTTTCAAAAACCTCAAGTTTTCAAAAAACTTTTTCATCAAAACGTAAATCAGTGAGTCTATGGCCTAAAGCTTAATCACATGTGTAGGTTTGTGTGACGATCCAGAAATTTCCGACCAAATTTAAACTTAATCTTTATATGTTTCTGACACGATAAGCAAAGTCTGTAATGTAGAGTCTCAAAAATTTTGAACTGTTTCAGATATTCAATTGACTTTCGACCATTCCCGACGATTCACGAAAAATTACTTGTAAATAGATATGTATATAATTACATATATATAAATAATAATTTGAAACATATTATATTAGAATTAACTATGTAAAATGAAACAATATATAATAATTAGTATTTAAAACATATCTATATATATAAATAAGGTATATTGAATATATAAATATAGTTTTGGATTTATTTAGTAAACGATAGAAGCACTCGTTTATCATTCGATGATTATTTAACCAAGTTAAACTCAAACTTATATGATTTTAAAATAAACGGAGATCCAAAAATGAGTGATATAAATTTTAGGCTTATTAAAAGTATATTTAGGAGCTAATTGTTAATTTTTACAGTTAGCATATTTTACTTAGGGTTGAGAGCTAATAATTAATTTAATTTTTAATTAATAATTTAAACAGTTAACGACCATTTATTTTTATAATAATGACTAAAATAAATAAATATAATTTATGTAAAATTTTGGGATATTTCTCTGGGCTTTTATCCACCACTAATTATCAACGGAGTACGAAATATTCCCATTTAAGTTATGTTGAATGAACCATTCCATAATTTAAGATGGCTTTATTGGTAGTATTTCAATTCACATGTGTTAAGTATATATTATATTTTAAATATTATTATATTATATATTCCTATTATCAATTTGTTATCACCTATCCGTGATTGAACAGAGAAAAGATGATTTTATGTGTCATGATTCAACTATCTTAAATATCCATATATGTATATATATATATATATATATATATATATATATATATATATATATATATATATATATATACTATAATCACAAGTTTAGCTATAGTATTATATCAATATTATTATTATTACTTTCGTTATTATTTATATTAATAAATTAATAATAATATTATTAATTGTACTATTATAATATATATTACATAGATATGAAGTTTGAAATACATAAATTGTTGTAGTATTATTATTACTATCAATAATAATATTAGAATTATTATAATCAGTATTATTATTAATATTATGATTATAAATCTTATAGTTATTATTATTATTATTATCATTAATAATAATACTATTATTACTAGTATATTATTAAAGAAATTTTATTATTTATAATATTAAGAGTAACATTATTATTGTTATATTTATTAAGTAATAAGATAAATTGTAATGTATAAATAATGATACATAAATTATGATATTTATAGATACAAAAAATATGGATACAGGTTTATATATAAAAGCAGATAGATTACGCGTTTGTTATCCCATATCTCTATATCACTTTTTTTTTCTTTGGTTCGTTCCTTCCACAAGGAAGCCGTCGACCACCTTGAAGCTAGAAGACAAGATCGATCAATCAATTACTACAGAAATCATTCAATCATCAATAGCATTCATGAAATGTCCCGTTCATATTTATTATAAACGTTCCATATTAATTGATTTCATTGCGAGGTTTCGACCTCTATATGAGACGTTTTTCAAAGACTGCATTCGATTTTAGAACAAACCATAACCTTTAAAATATTACGACAATTATCAAATAATGATAATCTAAAATATAGAGTTTTTCACACGAGCATTACATAATGGTTTACAATAATATTACACATCAACATAAGTCTTCGAATGCAGTTTTTAAACAATATTATACAAGCATGGACTCCAAATCTTGTCCTTAATTTAGTATGCAACAGCGGAAGCTCTTAATAATCACCTGAGAATAAACATGCTTAAAACGTCAACAAAATTGTTGGTGAGTTATAGGTTTAACCTACATATTATCAAATCATAATAATAGACCACAAGATTTCATTTTTATAACACATCTCATATCAGGCATTTCGCAAACTGCATAGAGATAAAAATCATTCATATGTTGAACACCTGGTAACCGACCTTAACAAGATGCATATAGAATATCCCCATCATTCCGGTACTCTCATCGGATATGATAAATCGAAGTACTAAATCATCCGTAACTCGGATGAGGCTTGTTGGGCCAAATAGATCTATCTTTAGGATTCGCGTCAATTAGGGGCCGTTTCCCTAATTCTTAGGCTACCAAGCTAAAAAAGGGCATATTCGGTTCGATAATCCAACACAGAAAGTAGTTTTGATTACTTGTGTATATTTTGTAAAACATTTATAAACTACATGTATTCTCATCCCAAAATAATATTTTTTAAAAGTGGGACTATAACTCACTTTCACATATTTTTACTTCGTCGGGAAGTAAGACTTGGCAACTGGTCGATTCACGAATCTATAACAAATATGTTCATATATATCAAAGTATGTTCAAAATATATTTACAACACTTTTAATACATTTTGATGTTTTAAGTTTATTAAGTCAGCTGTCCTCGTTAGTAACCTATAACTAGTTGTCCAAAGTTAGATGTACATAAATAAAATGACGTATATTATCTTGAATCAATCCACGACCCAGTGTATACACGTCTCAGATTAGATCACAACTCAAAGTATATATATTTTTGGAATCAACCTCAACCCTGTATAGCTAACTCCAACATTACTGCATATAGAGTGTCTATGGTTGTTCCAAATAATATATATACATGGGTCGATATGATATGTCAAAATATTTGCATACGTGTCTATGGTATCCCAAGATTACATAATATATTAGAATACATGTAATACAATATGAGTTAGGTAGGATATGATTAATATAGATTTGTTACCAACTTTCACGTAGCTACAACAAGAAAAATTATCCAATCTTGTTTTACCCATAACTTCTTTGTTTTAAATCCATTTTGAGTGAATCAAATTGCTTTGGTTTCATATTGAACTTTATTTTATGAATCTAAACAGAAAAAGTATAGGCTTATAGTCGGAAATATAAGTTACAAATCGTTTTTGTAAGAGGTAGTCATTTCAGTCGAAAGAACGACGTCGAGATGACCATTTTGGAAAACATACTTCCACTTTGAGTTTAACCATGATTTTTGGATATAGTTTCATGTTCATAAGAAAAATCATTTTCCCAGAAGAACAACTTTTAAATCAAAGTTTATCATAGTTTTTAATTAACTAACCCAAAACAGCCCGCGGTGTTACTACGACGGCGTATATCCGATTTTACGGTGTTTTTCGTGTTTTCCGGTTTTAAATCATTAAGTTAGCATATCATATAGATATAGAACATGTGTTTAGTTTATTTTAAAAGTCAAGTTAGAAGGATTATCTTTTGTTTGCGAACAAGTTTAGAATTAACTAAACTATGTTCTAGTGATTTCAAGTTTAAACCTTCGAATAAGGTAGTTTTATATATATGAATCGAATGATGTTATGAACATCATTACTACCTCAAGTTTGGTAGGTAAACCTACTGGAAGTGACAAGAAATGATCTAGCTTCAAAGGATCTTGGATGGCTTGAAAGTTCTTGAAGTAGAATCATGACACGAAAACAAGTTCAAGTAAGATTATCACTCGAATTAAGATAGTTATAGTTATAGGAATTGAATTAAAGTTTGTATATGAATGTTACCTTGATTTAGAATGATATCTTACTGTAAACAACAAGGATTTCTTGAGGTTGGATGATCACTTTACAAGATTGGAAGTGAGCTAGTAAACTTGGAAGTATTCTTGATTTTATGAAACTAGAACTTGTAGAATTTATGAAGAACACTTAGAACTTGAAGATAGAACTTGAGAGAGATCAAGAAAATTGAAGAATGAAAGTGTTTGTAGGTGTTTTTGGTCATTGGTATATGGATTAGATATAAAGGATGTGTAATTTTGTTTACATGTAAATAAGTCATGAATGATTACTAATATTTTTATAATTTTATGAGATATTTCAAGCTAGTTGCCAAATGATGGTTCCCACATGTTTTAGGTGACTCACATGGGCTTCTAAGAGCTAATCATTGGAGTGTATATACCTATAGTACATACATCTAAAAGTTGTGTATTGTACGAGTATGAATACGGGTGCATACGAGTAGAATTGTTGATGAAACTGAACGAGGATGTAATTGTAAGCATTTTTATTAAGTAGAAGTATTTTGATAAGTGTCTTGAAGTCTTTCAAAAGTGTATGAATACATATTAAAACACTACATGTATATACATTTTAACTGAGTCGTTAAATCATCGTCAGTCGTTACATGTAAATGTTGTTTTGAAACCTTTAGGTTAACGATCTTGTTAAATGTTGTTAACCCATTGTTTATAATATCTAAAGAGATGTTAAATTATTACATTATCATGATATTATGATATATTAATATATCTTAGTATGATATATATACAGTTAAATGTTATTACAAGGATAATTGTTACATATATTTCTCGTTTCGAAATCATTAAGTTAGTAGTATTGTTTTTACATATGTAGTTCATTGTTAATACACTTAATGACATGTTTACTTATAATTTATTATGATTAAACATAGTGTATCAATATCTTAATATGATTCATATGTATTTAGTAAGACGTTGTTATAACGATAATCGTTATATATATCGTTTTGAGTTTCTTAATTCAATAAACTCAATTTTATGTATATAACTCATTGTTAAAATACCTAATGAGATACTTAATTATCATAATATCATGTTAACTATATATATAATCATATATATGTCATCATATAGTTTTTACAAGTTTTAACGTTCGTGAATCACCGGTCAACTTGGGTGGTCAATTCTCTATATAAAACCTATTTCAATTAATCAAGTCTTAACAAGTTTGATTGCTTAACATGTTGGAAACACTTAATCATGTAAATAACAATTTCATTTAATATATATAAACATGGAAAAGTTTGGGTCACTACAGTACCTACCCGTTAAATAAATTTCGTCCTGAAATTTTAAGCTGTTGAAGGTGTTGACTAATCTTCTGGAAATAGGTATGGGTATTTCTGCTTCATTTGATCTTCAAGCTCCCAGGTGAACTCGGGTCCCCTACGAGCATTCCATTGAACCTTGACGATCGGTATCTTATTTTGCTTGAGCCTTTTAAGCTCACGATCCATTATCTCGATGGGTTCTTCAATGAATTGTAGTTTTTCATTGATTTTAATTTCGTCTAAAGGAATAGTGAGATCTTCTTTAGCTAAGCACTTCTTCAGATTCGAGACGTGAAAGGTATTATGTACATTGGCGAGTTGTTGAGGTATTTCAAGTCGGTCGGCTACTGGTCCGACACGATCTAAAATCTTGAATGGTCCAATGTATCTTGGATTTAGTTTCCCCCATTTACCAAATCGAATAATGCCTTTCCAAGGCGAAACCTTAAGCATGACCATCTCCCCAATTTCAAATTCTATATCTTTCTTTTTAAGGTCAGCGTAGCTCTTTTGTCGACTCCGAGCAGTTTTTAACCGTTGTTGAATTTGGATGATTTTCTCTGTAGTTTCTTAGATTATCTCCGGACCCGTAATCTGTCTATCCCCCAATTCATTCCAACAAATTAGAGATCTGCACTTTCTACCATAAAGTGCTTCGAACGGTGCTATTTCGATACTCGAGTGGTAACTGTTGTTGTAGGAAAATTCTGCTAATGGTAGATGTCGATCCCAACCGTTTCCAAAATCAATAACACATGCTCGTATCATGTCTTCAAGAGTCTGTATCGTCCTTTCGCTCTGCCCATCAGTTTATGGATGATAGGCAGTACTCATGTCTAGACGAGTTCTCAATGCTTGTTGTAATGTCTGCCAAAACCTTGAAACAAATCTGCCATCTCTGTCAGAGATAATAGAGATTGGTATTCCATGTCTAGAGACAACTTCCTTCAAGTATAATCTCGCCAACTTCTCCATTTTATCAACTTCTCTCATTGGCAGAAAGTGAGCTGACTTGGTGAGACGATCGACTATTACCCAAATAGTATCATAACCACTTGCAGTCCTTGACAATTTAGTGATGAAATCCATGGTAATGTTTTCCCATTTCCATTCTGGGATTTCGGGTTGTTGAAGTAGACCTAATGGTTTCTGATATTCAGCTTTGACCTTAGAACACGTCAAACATTCTCCTACGTATCTAGCAATATCGGCTTTCATACCCGGCCACCAAAAGTGTTTCTTGAGATCTTTGTACATCTTCCCCGCTCCGGGATATATTGAATATTTGGTTTTATGTGCTTCCTTAAGTACCTTTTCTCTCACATCTCCAAACTTTGGTACCCAAATTCTTTCAGCCCTATACCGGGTTCCGACTTCCCGAATATTAAGATGTTTCTCCGATCCTTTGGGTATTTCATTCTTCAACTTTCCTTCTTTTACAACTCCCTGCTGCTCCTCCTTTATTTGAGTAGTAAGGTTAGTACGAATAATTATATTCATAGCTTTTACCCGCATTGGTTCTCTGTCCTTTCTACTCAAAGCGTCGGCTACCACATTTGCCTTCCCTGGGTGGTAACGAATCTCGAAATCGTAATCATTCAATAACTCAATCCACCTACGCTGCCTCATGTTCAGTTGTTTTTGATTAAATATATGTTGGAGACTTTTGTGGTCGGTATATATGATACTTTTGACCCCATATAAGTAATGCCTCCAAGTCTTTAATGCAAAAACAACAGCGCCCAATTCCAAATCGTGAGTCGTATAATTTTGCTCGTGAATCTTCAATTGTCTGGACGCATAAGCAATTACCTTCGTTCGTTGCATTAATACATAAACGAGACCTTACTTTGAGGCATCACAATATATCACAAAATCATCATTCCCTTCAGGCAATGACAATATAGGTGTCGTAGTTAACTTTTTCTTCAACAATTGAAACGCTTTTTCTTGTTCATCCTTCCATTCAAATTTCTTCCCTTTATGCGTTAATGCAGTCAAGGGTTTTGCTATTTTGGAAAAATCTTGGATGAACCTTCTGTAGTAACCAGCCAGTCCTAAAAATAGGCGTATATGCTTCGGAGTTTTCGGGGTTTCCCACTTTTCAATGGTTTCAATCTTTGCCGGATCCACTTGAATACCTTCTTTGTTCACTATGTGACCGAGAAATTGAACTTCTTCCAACCAAAATGCACACTTTGAAAACTTAGCGTACAGTTTTTCTTTCCTCAACAACTCTAGCACTTTTCTCAAATGTTCTTCGTGCTCTTGATCATTCTTTGAGTAAATAAGTATGTCATCGATATAAATAATGACAAACTTGTCAAGGTATGGTCCACACTCGGTTCATGAGGTCTATGAACACACCTGGTGCGTTAGTCAACCCAAACAGCATAACCATAAACTCGTAATGACCGTAACGCATCCTAAAAGCAGTCTTTGGAATATCAACCCCCTTTACCCGCATTTGATGATACTCAGAACGTAAATCAATCTTCGAATAAACCGACGAGCCTTGTAGTTGATTAAATAAGTCATCGATTCTCGGTAGTGGGTAGCGGTTCTTGATGGTAAGTTTGTTTAACTCTCGGTAGTCAATACACAACCTAAATGTTCCATCCTTCTTCTTGACAAACAAAACAGGAGCTCCCCACGGTGATGTGCTTGGTCGAATGAAACCACGCTCTAAAAGTTCCTGTAGTTGGCTTTGGAGTTCTTTCATTTCACTGGGTGTGAGTCTGTATGGAACACGAGCTATTGGTCAGCTCCAGTTACGAGATCTATTTGAAATTCAACAGATCGATGTGGAGGTAGTTCCGGTAATTCTTTCGAAAATACATCGGGAAATTCTTTTGCGACGGGAACATCATTGATGTTCTTTTCTTCGGGTTTGACTTCTTCGATGTGTGCTAGAACGGCATAGCAACCTTTTCTTATTAATTTTTGTGCCTTCAAATTACTAATAAGATTTAGCTTCGCATTGCTCTTTTCTCCGTACACCATTATAGGTTTTCCTTTTTCTCGTACAATGCGAATTGCATTTTTGTAACATACGATTTCCGCTCTCTTTTTTCAACCAGTCCATGCCGATTATCACATCAAAACTGTAGTGACCCGAACTTTTCCATGTTTATATATATTAATTGAGATTGATATTTACATGATTAAATGTTTCTAACATGTTAAGCAATCAAACTTGTTAAGACTTGATTAATTGAAATATGTTTCATATAGACAATTGACCACCCAAGTTGACCGGCGATTCACGAACGTTAAAACTTTTAAAAATGACATGACGATATATATATATGGATATACATATGGTTAACATGAGATTATGATAAGTAAGTATCTCCATAAGTATATTAACAATGAGTTATATACATATAAACAAGACTACTAACTTAAGGATTTCGAAACGAGACATATATGTAACGATTATCGTTGTAACGACATTTAAATGTATATATATCATATTAAGATATATTAATATATCATAATATCATGATAATATAATAATTTAACATCTCATTAGATATAATAAACAATGGGTTAACAACATTAATTGAGATCGTTAACTTAAAGGTTTCAAAACAACACTTACATGTAACGACTAACGATGACTTAACGACTCAGTTAAAATGTATATACATGTAGTGTTTTAATATGTATTTATACACTTTTAAAGACTTTAATACACTTATCAAAATACTTCTACTTAACAAAAATTCTTACAATTACATCCTCGTTCAGTTTCATCAACAATTCTACTCGTATGCACCCGTATTCGTACTCGTACAATACACAGCTTTTAGATGTATGTACTATTGGTATATACACTCCAATGATCAGCTCTTAGCAGCCCATGTGAGTCACCTAACACATGTGGGAACCATCATTTGGCAACTAGCATGAAATATCTCATAAAATTACAAAAATATGTGTAATCATTCATGACTTATTTACATGAAAACAAAATTACATATCCTTTATATCTAATCCATACACCAACGACCAAAAACACCTACAAACACTTTCATTCTTCAACTTTCTTCATCTAATTGATCTCTCTCAAGTTCTATCTTCAAGTTCTAAGTGTTCTTCATAAATTTCAAAAGTTCTAGTTTCATAAAATCAAGAATACTTTCAAGTTTGCTAGCTCACTTCCAATCTTGTAAGGTGATCATCCAACCTCAAGAAATCTTTGTTTCTTACAGTAGGTTATCATTCTAATACAAGGTAATAATCATATTCAAACTTTGGTTCAATTTCTATAACTATAACAATCTTATTTCAAGTGATGATCTTACTTGAACTTGTTTTCGTGTCATGATTCTGCTTCAAGAACTTCGAGCCATCCAAGGATCCGTTGAAGCTAAATCCATTTTTCCCTTTTCCAGTAGGTTTATCCAAGGAACTTAAGGTAGTAATGATGTTCATAACATCATTCAATTCATACATATAAAGCTATCTTATTCGAAGGTTTAAACTTGTAATCACTAGAACATAGTTTAGTTAATTCTAAACTTGTTCGCAAACAAAAGTTAATCCTTCTAACTTGACTTTTAAAATCAACTAAACACATGTTCTATATCTATATGATATGCTAACTTAATGATTTAAAACCTGGAAACACGAAAAACACCGTAAAACTGGATTTACGCCGTCGTAGTAACACCGCGGGCTGTTTTGGGTTAGTTAATTAAAAACTATGATAAACTTTGATTTAAAAGTTGTTATTCTGAGAAAATGATTTTTATTATGAACATGAAACTATATCCAAAAATTATGGTTAAACTCAAAGTGGAAGTATGTTTTCTAAAATGGTCATCTAGACGTCGTTCTTTCGACTGAAATGACTACCTTTACAAAAATGACTCGTAACTTATTTTTCCGACTATAAACATATATATTTTCTGTTTAGATTCATAAAATAGAGTTCAATATGAAACCATAGCAATTTGATTCACTCAAAACGGATTTAAAATGAAGAAGTTATGGGTAAAACAAGATTGGATAATTTTTCTCATTTTAGCTACGTGAAAATTGGTAACAAATCTATTCCAACCATAACTTAATCAACTTGTATTGTATATTATGTAATCTTGAGATACCATAGAAACGTATACAATGTTTCGACCTATCATATCGACACATCTATATATATTTTGGAACAACCATAGACACTCTATATGTGAATGTTGGAGTTAGCTATACAGGGTTGAGGTTGATTCCAAAATAGATATAGTTTGAGTTGTGATCAATACTGAGATACGTATACACTGGGTCGTGGATTGATTCAAGATAATATTTATCGATTTATTTCTGTACATCTAACTGTGGACAACTAGTTGTAGGTTACTAACGAGGACAGCTGACTTAATAAACTTAAAACATCAAAATATATTAAAAGTGTTGTAAATATATTTTGAACATACATTGATATATATGTATATATTGTTATAGGTTCGTGAATCAACCAGTGGCCAAGTCTTACTTCCCGATGAAGTAAAAATCTGTGAAAGTGAGTTATAGTCCCACTTTTAAAATCTAATATTTTTGGGATGAGAATACATGCAGGTTTTATAAATGATTTACAAAATAGACACAAGTACGTGAAACTACATTCTATGGTTTAATTATCGAAATCGAATATGCCTCTTTTTATTAAGTCTGGTAATCTAAGAATTAGGGAACAGACACCCTAATTGACGCGAATCCTAAAGATAGATCTATTGGGCCTAACAAACCCCATCCAAAGTACCGGATGCTTTAGTACTTTGAAATTTATATCATATCCGAAGGGTGTCCCGGAATGATGGGGATATTCTTATATATGCATCTTGTTATTGTCGGTTATCAGGTGTTCACCATATGAATGATTTTTATCTCTATGTATGGGATGTGTATTGAAATATGAAATCTTGTGGTCTATTATTATGATTTGATATATATAGGTTAAACCTATAACTCACCAACATTTTTGTTGACGTTTAAAGCATGTTTATTCTCAGGTGAATACTAAGAGCTTCCGTTGTTGCATACTAAAATAAGGACATGATTTGGAGTCCATGTTTGTATGATATTGTGTAAAAACTGCATTCAAGAAACTGATTTCGATGTAACATATTTGTATTGTAAACCATTATGTAATGGTCGTGTGTAAACAGGATATTTTAGATTATCATTATTTGATAATCTACGTAAAGCTTTTTAAACCTTTATTTATGAAATAAAGGTTATGGTTTTTTTTAAAAATGAATGCTGTCTTTGAAAAACGTCTCATATAGAGGTCAAAACCTCGCAACGAAATCAATTAATATGGAACGTTTTTAATCAATAATAACGGGACATTTCAGTTGGTATCCGAGCGTTGGTCTTAGAGAACCAGAAAATTTGCATTAGTGTGTCTTATCGAGTTTGTTAGGATGCATTAGTGAGTCTAGACTTCGACCGTGTTTTCTTTAAAAATGATTGCTTAACATTTTTGTTGGAAACTATATATTTTTAACATATGAATATTATGTGATATATTAATCTCTTATCGTGTTTGATATTATGTGATAGATGTCTACCTCTAGAACAAGTCCCATTGACTAACCTAATAATAATGAAGAGTCAAATGTAAATTGGAATGATTCGTGGACTGATTCACAAGTTCCCGAAGAGGAACCGGAAGAAGAGTCGGAACCGGAAGAAGAATCGGAACCGGAAGAAGAATCGGAACCGGAAGAAGAAATAGAACCGGTGGGGGAAATAATAAAACGGTTAAGTAAAAGAGAATCCTCAACCAACCGACCAAGGTTAATTATGGTCAATGGTGTTTCCGCCAAGGAAGCAAAATATTGGGAGGATTACCAATTCTCCGATGAATCGGATTCCGACGAGAATTCCGATGATGTTATAGAAATTACCCCAACTGAATTTAAAAAGGCAAAAGAAAATAATAAGGGAAAGGGCATAAAAATAGAGAAATCTAATTCCAACCCCGATGAACTTTATATGTATCGTCAACCCCCGAAGTCCTTAAGTTGTAACAATGACCCGGGAACCTCTAAACCACCCGGTTTTTCTAAACCAGTGTGGATAACGACGGCTCGTATTAGGGGAACATCATATATCCCTAGAAACTTGGCAAAACGAACCAAAACCGAACAAGAAGAAACGAGCGAGTCGGAATAAGATAGTTATATTCGTGTGGTGTAATATATGTAATATAGTGTGCTTATGCTTTATGATATATGTAAAAATTGCTTGTATTAATAAGTATTTTTTTTTTATGAATCTAACTCTTGTCTATTTTACAGTATAAAAACACAAAATGGATAGACAACCCAATATTTTAAGAGACCTACCCGGAGACATGATTGATGAAATCTTGTCTAGAGTCGGTCAGAATTCTTCGGCACAACTATTTAAGGCGAGATCAGTTTGTAAGACATTCGAAGAACGTTCCAAGAATGCCTTGGTTTATAAAAGGCTTTCGTTCGAAAGATGGGGGATATCACATTGGGAAATCCATAAGTTACGATGTGTTTACTTTGACGCATATATTGCGGGGAACCCAAATGCTATTTTACGCAATGGGTTAAGAAATTATTTTGAATCAATATATCCGAATATTGGACTTCGTGATTTAGAAAAAGCGGCTAACATACAATATAAAGAAGCATGCTATGCTTACGGGTTAGTAATGTTCGATTCTCACCAAAGTGAGAAAAAGAACATCGGGCTACAGCTATTAAACAAAACGTTCCCACAAGTGACGGAGTCGGTAATTGGGGTAAGAAATGAGGTTTTTAGATTGTTACGGGACTGTTGGACATTACGTAACCCTCGTCCCTTTGACGACGTTACAACACGCTGTATTATCAACGGCCATAACGGTTATGTTCCACAAGACCAAGGATGGGAAGTAGTCCTAGTAAAACCAAAATGCATGACTTGTTTCTGGACGTTTGAATTACGTGTCTTTATTGCCTTTGCTGAACGACTTGTGTACTAGCTAGAATTATCTTCACAACTATCTTGTATCAAAGTTATTGTGTGCTATATTTCATGCTTTATGTAAAATAAGCGGTATTGTAAGTTTGTAAAATATTGTATAAAAGTTTGAAGGCGAAATATTATTATAATCAGTTTTTCATATAGAATTGTAGTAGTTGAATTGTATATTAGCTACTAAGTATGAACTTAACGGGTAGGTACTACCTGAATTTAAACTTATAAAACGCTAATATGAAGAAAAAGCTTTTATAAATGAGTTCATATTATGCTACGAAATACTATTAACTACTCTTAATATTCTGTATGATTAACTTGTTCCATTTGACTATTTTGAAGGAAATGGCACCGACTACTCGACACACCGTGAATATGAATGAAGAGGAATTCCGTACTTTTCTAGCTTCAAACATAGCCGCAGTACAGGCTGCGCTACATACCAACAATAACCTTGGATCTAGCAGTACAGGAAATCGTGTAGGATGCACCTACAAAGAATTCACTGCCTGCAAACCTTTGGAATTTGATGGAACCGAAGGACCGATCGGATTGAAACGGTGGACCGAGAAGGTCGAATCGGTGTTTGCCATAAGTAAGTGTACTGAAGAGGACAAAGTGAAGTATGCTACGCATACCTTCACAGGTTCTGCGTTAACATGGTGGAATACCTATCTAGAGCAAGTGGGATAAGACGATGCGTACGCACTACCGTGGTCAGCATTCAAGCACTTGATGAACGAGAAGTACCGTCCCAGAACCGAGGTCAATAAGCTCAAGACAGAACTTAGAGGGTTACGAACCCAAGGATTTGATATTACCACGTACGAAAGACGATTCACAGAATTGTGCCTATTGTGTCCGGGAGCATTCGAAGATGAGGAAGAGAAGATCGACGCTTTTGTGAAAGGATTACCGGAAAGAATCCAAGAAGATATAAGTTCACACGAGCCCGCCTCCATACAACAGGCATGTAGAATGGCTCACAAACTAGTGAACCAGATTGAAGAAAGAATTAAAGAACAGACTGCTGAAGAGGCCAATGTGAAGCAAGTCAAAAGAAGGTGGGAGGAAAATGGTGATAAGAATCACCAATACAACAACAACAGCAATAATAATCGCAACAATTATCCCAACAATCGCAACATCAATCGCAACTACAACAAACGGCCCAACAACAACAACAACAACAACAACAGCAACTACAACAATCATCCCAACAACAATAATAACCGCAACAACAACAACAACAATCAGAAGTAGCTATGCCAAAGGTGTGAAAAGTATCACTCGGGGTTCTGCACCAAATTTTGCAACAAGTGTAAAAGAAATGGTCATAGCGCGGCAAAGTGTGAGGTCTACGGACCAGGGGTTAACAGAACGAAAGGAACAAATGGTGTCGGAACGAGTAATGGCGGAGCAAGTAGTGTCGGAGCAAGTTATGCCAATGTAGTTTGTTATAAATGTGGAAAACCGGGCCACATTATTAGAAATTGCCCGAACCAGGAGAACACGAATGGACAAGGCCGCGGAAGAGTTTTCAATATTAACGTGGCAGAGGCACAGGAAGACCCGGAGCTTGTTACGGGTACGTTTCTTATTGACAATAAATCTGCTTACGTTTTATTTGATTTGGCTGCGGATAGAAGCTATATGAGTAGAGATTTTTGTGCTAAATTAAGTTGTCCATTGACGCCTTTGGATAGTAAATTTTTACTCGAATTAGCAAATGGTAAATTAATTTCAGCAGATAATATATGTCGGAATCGAGAAATTAAACTGGTTAGCGAAACATTTAAGATTGATTTGATACCAGTAGAGTTAGGGAGTTTTGATGTGATAATCGGTATGGACTGGTTGAAAGAAGTGAAAGCAGAGATCGTTTGTTACAAAAAAGCAATTCGCATTATACGAGAAAAAGGAAAACCCTTAATGGTGTACGGAGAAAAGGGCAACACGAAGCTACATCTTATTAGTAATTTGAAGGCACAAAAACTAATAAGAAAAGGTTGCTATGCTATTCTAGCACACGTCGAGAAAGTACAAACTGAAGAAAAGAGCATCAATGATGTTCCCGTCCCAAAAGAATTTCCCGATGTATTTCCGAAAGAATTACCGGAACTACCTCCACATCGATCTGTTGAATTTCAAATAGATCTTGTACCAGGAGCTGTACCAATAGCTCGTGCTCCTTATAGACTCGCACCCAGTGAGATGAAAGAACTGCAAAGCCAACTGCAAGAACTATTAGAACGTGGTTTCATTCGACCAAGCACATCACCGTAGGGAGCTCCTGTTTTGTTTGTCAAGAAGAAAGATGGTACATTCAGGTTGTGTATCGACTACCGAGAGTTGAACAAACCTACCATCAAGAACCGCTACCCACTACCGAGAATCGACGACTTATTTGATCAACTACAAGGCTCGTCTGTTTATTCAAAGATTGACTTACGTTCCGGGTATCATCAAATGCGGGTGAAAGAAGATGATATTCCAAAGACTGCTTTCAGAACACGTTACGGTCATTACGAGTTTATGGTCATGCCGTTTGGTTTAACTAATGCACTAGCTGTGTTCATGGACCTTATGAACCGAGTGTGTGGGCCATATCTTGACAAGTTTGTCATTGTTTTCATCGATGACATACTTATTTACTCAAAGAATGATGAAGAGCACGAAGAACATTTGAGAAAAGTGCTAGAAGTATTGAGGAAAGAAAAACTATACGCTAAGTTTTCAAAGTGTGCATTTTGGTTGGAAGAAGTTCAATTCCTCGGTCACATAGTGAACAAAGAAGGTATCCAGGTGGACCCGGCAAAGATCGAAACTGTTGAAAAGTGGGAAACCCCAAAAACTCCGAAGCATATACGTCAATTTTTAGGATTGGCTGGTTACTACAGAAGATTCATCCAAGATTTCTCCAAAATAGCAAAACCCTTGACTGCATTAACGCATAAAGGGAAGAAATTTGAATGGAAGGATGAACAAGAGAAGGCGTTTCAATTATTGAAGAAAAAGCTAACTACGGCACCTATATTGTCATTGCCTGAAGGGAATGATGATTTTGTGATTTATTGTGACGCATCAAAGCAAGGTCTCGGTTGTGTATTAATGCAACGAACGAAGGTGATTGCTTATGCGTCTAGACAATTGAAGATTCACGAGCAAAATTATACGACGCATGATTTGGAATTAGGCGCGGTTGTTTTTGCATTAAAGACTTGGAGGCACTACTTATATGGGGTCAAAAGTATTATATATACTGACCACAAAAGTCTTCAACACATATTTAATCAGAAACAACTGAATATGAGGCAGCGTAGGTGGATTGAATTGTTGAATGATTACGACTTTGAGATTCGTTACCACCCGGGAAAGGCAAATGTGGTAGCCGACGCCTTGAGCAGAAAGGACAGAGAACCCATTCGAGTAAAATCTATGAATATAATGATTCACACTAACCTTACTACTCAAATAAAGGAGGCGCAACAAGGAGTTTTAAAAGAGGGAAATTTAAAGGATGAAATACCCAAAGGATCGGAGAAGCATCTTAATATTCGAGAAGACGGAACCCGGTATAGGGCTGAAAGAATTTGGGTACCAAAATTTGGAGATATGAGAGAAATGGTACTTAGAGAAGCTCATAAAACTAGATACTCAATACATCCTGGAACGGGGAAGATGTACAAGGATCTTAAGAAACATTTTTGGTGGCCAGGTATGAAAGCCGATATTGCTAAATATGTAGGAGAATGTTTGACGTGTTCTAAGGTCAAAGCTGAACATCAGAAACCATCAGGTCTACTACAACAACCTGAAATCCCGGAATGGAAATGGGAAAACATTACCATGGATTTCATCACTAAATTGCCAAGGACTGCAAGTGGTTTTGATACTATTTGGGTAATAGTTGATCGTCTCACCAAATCAGCACACTTCCTGCCAATAAGAGAAGATGACAAGATGGAGAAGTTAGCACAACTGTATTTAAAGGAAGTCGTCTCCAGACATGGAATACCAATCTCTATTATCTCTGATAGGGATGATAGATTTATTTCAAGATTCTGGCAGACATTACAGCAAGCATTAGGAACTCGTCTAGACATGAGTACTGCCTATCATCCACAAACTGATGGGCAGAGCAAAAGGACGATACAAACGCTTGAAGACATGCTACGAGCATGTGTTATTGATTTCGGAAACAGTTGGGATCGACATCTACCGTTAGCAGAATTTTTCTAGAACAACAGCTACCATTCAAGCATTGAGATGGCGCCGTTTGAAGCACTTTATGGTAGAAAGTGCAAGTCTCCGATTTGTTGGATTGAAGTGGGGGATAGACAGATTACGGGTCCGGAGATTATACAAGAAACTACCGAGAAGATCATCCAAATTCAACAACGGTTGAAAACCGCCCAAAGTCGACAAAAGAGCTACGCTGACATTAAAAGAAAAGATATAGAATTTGAAATTGGAGAGATGGTCATGCTTAAAGTTGCACCTTGGAAAGGCGTTGTTCGATTTGGTAAACGAGGAAAATTAAATCCAAGGTATATTGGACCATTCAAGATTATTGATCGTGTCGGACCAGTAGCTTACCGACTTGAGTTACCTCAACAACTCGCAGCTGTATATAACACTTTCCATGTCTCGAATTTGAAGAAATGTTTTGCTAAAGAAGATCTCACTATTCCGTTAGATGAAATCCAAATCAACGAAAAACTTCAATTCATCGAAGAACCCGTCGAAATAATGGATCGTGAGGTTAAAAGACTTAAGCAAAACAAGATACCAATTGTTAAGGTTTGATGGAATGCTCGTAGAGGACCCGAGTTCACCTGGGAGCGTGAAGATCAGATGAAGAAGAAATACCCGCATCTATTTCCAGAAGATTCGTCAACACCTTCAACAGCTTAAAATTTCGGGACGAAATTTATTTAACGGGTAGGTACTGTAGTGACCCGAACTTTTCCATGTTTATATATATTAATTGAGATTGATATTTACATGATTAAATGTTTCCAACATGTTAAGCAATCAAACTTGTTAAGACTTGATTAATTGAAATATGTTTCATATAGACAATTGACCACCCAAGTTGACCGGCGATTCACGAACGTTAAAACTTGTAAAAATGACATGACGATATATATATATGGATATACATATGGTTAACATGAGATTATGATAAGTAAGTATCTCCATAAGTATATTAACAATGAGTTATATACATATAAACAAGACTACTAACTTAAGGATTTCGAAACGAGACATATATGTAACGATTATCGTTGTAAAGACATTTAAATGTATATATATCATATTAAGATATATTAATATATCATAATATCATGATAATATAATAATTTAACATCTCATTAGATATAATAAACAATGGGTTAACAACATTAATTGAGATCGTTAACTTAAAGGTTTCAAAACAACACTTACATGTAACGACTAACGATGACTTAACGACTCAGTTAAAATGCATATACATGTAGTGTTTTAATATGTATTTATACACTTTTGAAAGACTTTAATACACTTATCAAAATACTTCTACTTAACAAAAATTCTTACAATTACATCCTCGTTCAGTTTCATCAACAATTCTACTCGTATGCACCTGTATTCGTACTCGTACAATACACAGCTTTTAGATGTATGTACTATTGGTATATACACTCCAATGATCAGCTCTTAGCAGCCCATGTGAGTCACTTAACACATGTGGGAACCATCATTTGGCAACTAGCATGAAATATCTCATAAAATTACAAAAATATGAGTAATCATTCATGACTTATTTACATGAAAACAAAATTACATATCCTTTATATCTAATCCATACACCAACGACCAAAAACACCTACAAATACTTTCATTCTTCAATTTTATTCATCTAATTGATCTCTCTCAAGTTCTATCTTCAAGTTCTAAGTGTTCTTCATAAATTCCAAAAGTTCTAGTTTCATAAAATCAAGAATACTTTCAAGTTTGCTAGCTCACTTCCAATCTTGTAAGGTGATCATCCAACCTCAAGAAATCTTTGTTTCTTACAGTAGGTTATCATTCTAATACAAGGTAATAATCATATTCAAACTTTGGTTCAATTTCTATAACTATAACAATCTTATTTCAAGTGATGATCTTACTTGAACTTGTTTTCGTGTCATGATTCTGCTTCAAGAACTTCGAGCCATCCAAGGATCCGTTGAAGCTAAATCCATTTTTCCCTTTTCCAGTAGGTTTATCCAAGGAACTTAAGGTAGTAATGATGTTCATAACATCATTCAATTCATACATATAAAGCTATCTTATTCGAAGGTTTAAACTTGTAATCACTAGAACATAGTTTAGTTAATTCTAAACTTGTTCGCAAACAAAAGTTAATCCTTCTAACTTGACTTTTAAAATCAACTAAACACATGTTCTATATCTATATGATATGCTAACTTAATGATTTAAAACCTGGAAACACGAAAAACACCGTAAAACCGGATTTACGCCGTCGTAGTAACACCGCGGGCTGTTTTGGGTTAGTTAATTAAAAACTATGATAAACTTTGATTTAAAAGTTGTTATTCTGAGAAAATGATTTTTATTATGAACATGAAACTATATCCAAAAATTATGGTTAAATTCAAAGTGGAAGTATGTTTTCTAAAATGGTCATCTAAACGTCGTTCTTTCGACTGAAATGACTACCTTTACAAAAATGACTTGTAACTTATTTTTCCGACTATAAACCTATACATTTTTTGTTTAGATTCATAAAATAGAGTTCAATATGAAACCATAGCAATTTGATTCACTCAAAACGGATTTAAAATGAAGAAGTTATGGGTAAAACAAGATTGGATAATTTTTCTCATTTTAGCTACGTGAAAATTGGTAACAAATCTATTCCAACCATAACTTAATCAACTTGTATTGTATATTATGTAATCTTGAGATACCATAGACATGATACAATGTTTCGACCTATCATATCGACACATCTATATATATTTCGGAACAACCATAGACACTCTATATGTGAATGTTGGAGTTAGCTATACAGGGTTGAGGTTGATTCCAAAATATATATAGTTTGAGTTGTGATCAATACTGAGATACGTATACACTGGGTCGTGGATTGATTCAAGATAATATTTATCGATTTATTTATGTACATCTAACTGTGGACAACTAGTTGTAGGTTACTAACGAGGACAGCTGACTTAATAAACTTAAAACATCAAAATATATTAAAAGTGTTGTAAATATATTTTGAACATACTTTGATATATATGTATATATTGTTATAGGTTCGTGAATCAACCAGTGGCCAAGTCTTACTTCCCGACGAAGTAAAAATCTGTGAAAGTGAGTTATAGTCCCACTTTTAAAATCTAATATTTTTGGGATGAGAATACATGCAGGTTTTATAAATGATTTACAAAATAGACACAAGTACGTGAAACTACATTCTATGGTTGAATTATCGAAATCGAATATGCCCCTTTTTATTAAGTCTGGTAATCTAAGAATTAGGGAACAGACACCCTAATTGACGCGAATCCTAAAGATAGATCTATTGGGCCTAACAAACCCCATCCAAAGTACCGGATGCTTTAGTACTTCAAAATTTATTTCATATCCGAAGGGTGTCCCGGAATGATGGGGATATTCTTATATATGCATCTTGTTATTGTCGGTTACCAGGTGTTCACCATATGAATGATTTTTATCTCTATGTATGGGATGTGTATTGAAATATGAAATCTTGTGGTCTATTATTATGATTTGATATATATAGGTTAAACCTATAACTCACCAACATTTTTGTTGACGTTTAAAGCATGTTTATTCTCAGGTGAATACTAAGAGCTTCCGCTGTTGCATACTAAAATAAGGACATGATTTGGAGTCCATGTTTGTATGATATTGTGTAAAAACTGCATTCAAGAAACTGATTTCGATGTACCATATTTGTATTGTAAACCATTATGTAATGGTCGTGTGTAAACAGGATATTTTAGATTTTCATTATTTGATAATCTACGTAAAGCGTTTTAAACCTTTATTTATGAAATAAAGGTTATGGTTTGTTTTAAAAATGAATGCCGTCTTTGAAAAACGTCTCATATAGAGGTCAAAACCTCGCAACGAAATCAATTAATATGGAACGTTTTTAATCAATAAGAACGGGACATTTCAAAAACTCCCTAGCTCTACTGGTATCAAATCGACCTTAAACATTTCGCTAACCAGTTTAATTTCTCAATTCCGACCTATTTTATCTGCCGAAATTAATTTACCGTTTGCTAATTCGAGTAAAAATTTATTATTCATAGGCATCAATGGACCACTTAATTTAGCAAAAAAATCTCTACTCATATAACTTCTATCCGCACCCGAATCAAATAAAACATAAGCAGGTTTTTCATCGATAAGAAACGTACCCGTAACAAGCTCCGGGTCTTCCTTCACTTCTTCCGCATTAATGTTAAAAACTCTCTCACGGCTTTGCCCATTATTATTTCCCTGGTTTGGACACACAGTTTTGTAGTGGCCCTTCTTCCTGCATCCATAACAAATAATGTGGGCATTACTTGTTCCTTTACCCGATGGTCCATAAATTTCACACTTCGTTGTATCATGACCCTTTCTATTACATTTAGTACATGTTGCTGGACAAAAAGTAGTTGGATGGTACCCTTCACACCTTAGACACGGAATTTTTTGATTTTGATTACTAGTGTTGTTATTGAGATTGTTGTTGGGATTTTTTTTGTTGCGGTTGGTATTGTTGTTGTGATGATTGTTGTAGTTGTTGTTGGAATGGTTTTTGTTGCGTTTGTTATTGCGAAAAATGGTGCGATTATGGTTGTGATTGTGTTGTTGATTGTTGAAATTGTGAGTCTTGTCACTGGGTTCTTCCCACTTTCTCTTAACTTGTTTCATTTTGGCCTCCTCGGCCGTCTGCTCTTTAATTCTTCCCTCGATCTGGTTTATAAGTTTGTGAGCCATTCGGCTTGCCTTTTGCAATGAAGTGGGCGCACTTGCACTCACATCCTCCTGAATTCTCTCTGGTAACCCCTTTACAAATGCATCGATCTGCTCTTCTTCATCTTCGAACACTCTTGGGCACAATAAACACAACTTGGTGAATCGTAGTTCGTATGTGGTGATATCAAATCCCTTCGTTCGTAATTCTCTAAGCTCTGTCTTGAGCTTATTGACTTCGTTTCTGGGACGGTACTGCTCGTTCATCAAGTGTTTGAATGCTAACCACGGTAGTGCGTAAGCAGCATCTTGTCCCACTTGTTCGAGATAGGTATTCCACCATGTTAACGCAGTACCTGTGAAGGTATGTGTGGCATACTTTACCTTATCTTCCTCAGCACATTTGCTTATAGTAAACACAGATTCGACTTTTCGGTCCATCGTTTCAGTCCGACTAGTCCTTCAGTTCCATCGAATTCCAGAGGCTTACAGGCAGTGAAAGCCTTGTAGGAGCATCCTACACGGTTTCCTGTGAAGTTAACTCCACTGCTAGACCCTGAGTTATTGTTGTTTTGCATTGCAGCCTGTACTGCGGCTATATTTGCTGCAAGGAAAGCACGAAAGTCTTCCTCACTTATGTTCAAGTTCTGACGAGTAGTCGGTGCCATTTCCTTCAAAAATAGCCAAAAGAATTAAGTTAATCATATAGAATATTAAGAGTAGCCAATAGTATTCCGTAGCATAATATGAACTCATTTATAAAAGCTTTTTCTTTATATTAGCATTTTATAAGTTTTAATTCGGGTAATACCTACCCGTTAAGTTCATACTTAGTAGCTAACATACAATTCAACTACTACAATTCTATATGAAAAACTGATTATAATAATATTTCACATTCAAACTTTTATACAATATTTTGCAAATTTACAATACTGCTATTTTACATACATCATGAAATATAGCACATAAAACCTCTGATACAAAATAGTTGCGAAGACAATTCTAGTTATACACAAGTCGTTCAACAAAGGCAATAAAGACACGTAATTCATACGTCCAGAAACAAGTCATGCATTCTGGTTATATTAAGACTACTTCCCATCCTTGGTTTTGTGGAACATAACCGTTGTGACCGTTGACAAGACAGCATGTTGTAACGTCGTCAAAGGGACGAGGGTTTCGTAATGTCCAACAGCCCCGCAATAATCTAAAACCCTTGTTTCTCACCCCAATTACTGAATCCGTCACTTGTGGGAAGGTTTTATTTAAAAGTTGTAATCCGATGTTCTTTTTCTCACTTTGGTGAGAAGTGAACATCACTAACCCGTAAGCATAACATGCTTCCTTATGTTGCATGTTAGAAGCTCTTTCTAACTCACGAAATCCTATGTTGGGATATATTGAGTCAAAATAGGTTCTTAACCCATAGCGTAAAATTGCATTTGGGTTCCCCTCACTTAACGCTTTAAAGAAAACACGGTGTAACTTACGGTGTCCCCTATGTGATATACCCCACCTATCAAAGGAATGCCTTTTATAAACTAAGGCATTTATGGAAAGTCTTTTAAATGTTTGACAAGTTAATTTCGCCATAACTAAATGTGCTGATGAATTCTGACCGACTCTAGACAAGATTTCCTCAATCATATCCTCTGGTAGGTCTTCTAAAATATTCGGTTGTCTACCCTTAACGTCCATTTTGTTTTTATACTGTAAAATAGACAAGGATTAGATTCATAAAAGATAATTAACAAACAATACAAGCAGTTTTTACAAGGAACATAAAAGTACAAGTACACTACAATACATATAATACACAACATGATTACAACCCTCTAATTTGAATCACTGGTTTCTTCTTCTTCGGACTTGGTTCATTTTCCTAATTTTCTAGGGATATATGGTGTTCCTCTAATACGAGCCGTCGTTTTCCACAATGGTTTAGAAAAACCTGGTGGTTTAGAGGTTCCCGGGTTATTGTTACAATTTAGGAAATACGGACGTTGCCGATACATATAAAGTTCATCGGGGTTGGAATCAGATTTCTCTATTTTTAAACCTTTTCCCTTATTATTTTCTTTTGCTATATTAAATTAGGTCGAGATAATTTATATAACATCATCGGAATCCTCATCGGGATCCGATTCATCAGAAAATTGGTAATCTTCCCAATATTTTACTTCCTCGGCGGAAACACCATTGACCATTTTTAACTTTGGTCCGTTAGTTGAGGATTTTCTTTTATTTAATCGATTTACTGTAGGCATCAATATTTCTTCCTCTGGAACCTCTTCTTCTTCCGGTTCCGCCTCTTCCGATTCCTCCTCTTCTGGTTCCTCTTCTTCCAGTTCCTCTTCTTCTGGTTCCTCCTCTTCCGGTTCCTCTTCGGGAATTTGTGAATCTTCCCAAAGTATATTCGACTCTTCATTATTATTAGGTGAGTCGATGGGATTTTTACTAGTGGTAGACATCTATCACACAATATCAAACACATTAAGAAGTTAATATATCACATAATAATTACATGTTAATAATATATAGTTTCCAACAAAAGTGTTAAGCAATCGTTTTTAAAGAAAACATGGTCGAAATCCAGACTCACTAATGTATCCTAACAAACTCGATAAGATACACTAATGCAAATTTCTGGTTCTCTAAGACCAACGCTCGGATACCAACTGAAATGTCCCGTTCATATTTATTATAAACGTTAAATATTAATTGATTTCGTTGTGAAGTTTTGACCTCTATATGAGACGTTTTTCAAAGACTGCATTCGATTTTAGAACAAACCATAACCTTTAAAATATTACGACGATTATCAAATAATGATAATCTAAAATATAGCGTCTTTCACACGAGCATTACATAATGGTTTACAATAATATTACACATCAACATAAGTCTTCGAATGCAGTTTTTAAACAATATTATACAAGCATGGACTCCAAATCTTGTCCTTCATTTAGTATGCAACAGCGGAAGCTCTTAATAATCACCTGAGAATAAACATGCTTAAAACGTCAACAAAATTGTTTGTGAGTTATAGTTTTAACCTACATATTATCAAATCATAATAATAGACCACAAGATTTCATTTTTATAACACATCTCATATCAGGCATTTCGCAAACTGCATTGAGATAAAAATCATTCATATGTTAAACACCTGGTAACCGACCTTAATAAGATACATATAGAATATCCCCATCATTCCGGGACTCTCATCGGATATGATAAATCGAAGTACTAAAGCATCCGTAACTCGGATGAGGCTTGTTGGGCCAAATAGATCTATCTTTAGGATTCACGTCAATTAGGGGCCGTTTCCCTAATTCTTAGGCTACCAAGCTAAAAAGGGGCATATTCAGTTCTATAATCCAACATAGAAAGTAGTTTTGATTACTTGTGTCTATTTTGTAAAACATTTATAAACTGCATGTATTCTCATCCCAAAATAATAGATTTTAAAAGTGGGACTATAACTCACTTTCACAGATTTTTACTTCGTCGGGAAGTAAGACTTGGCCACTAGTCGATTCACGAACCTATAACAAATATGTACTTATATATCAAAGTATGTTCAAAATATAATTACAACATTTTAAATACATTTTGATGTTTTAAGTTTATTAAGTCAGCTGTCCTCGTTAGTAACCTACAACTAGTTGTCCAAAGTTAGATGTACAGAAATAAAATGATATATATTATCTTGAATCAATCCACGACCCAGTGTATACACGTCTCAGGTTAGATCACAAATCAAAGTATATATATTTTTGGAATCAACCTCAACCCTGTATAGCTAATTCCAACATTACTGCATATAGTGTCTATGGTTGTTCCAAATAATATATATACATGGGTCGATATGATATGTCAAAACATTTGCATACGTGTCTATGGTATCCCAAGATTACATAGTATATTAGAATACATGTAATACAATATGAGTTAGCTAGGATATGATTAATATAGATTTGTTACCAACTTTCACGTAGCTACAACAAGAAAAATTATCCAATCTTGTTTTACCCATAACTTCTTCGTTTTAAATCCGTTTTGAGTGAATCAAATTGCTATGGTTTTATATTGAACTCTATTTTATGAATCTAAACAGAAAAACTATAGGTTTATAGTCGGAAATATAAGTTACAAATCATTTTTTTAAGAGGTAGTCATTTCAGTCGAAAGAACGACGTCTAGATGACCATTTTGGAAAATATACTTTCACTTTGAGTTTAACCATGGTTTTTGGATATAGTTTCATGTTCATAAGAAAAACCATTTTCCCAGAAGAACAACTTTTAAATCAAAGTTTATCTTAGTTTTTAATTAACTAACCCAAAACAGCCCGCGGTGTTACTACGACGGCGAATATCCAGTTTTACGGTATTTTTCGTGTTTTCTGGTTTTAAATCATTAAGTTAGCATATCATATAGATATAGAACATGTATTTAGTTTATTTTAAAAGTCAAGTTAGAAGGATTAACTTTTGTTTGCGAACAAGTTTAGAATTAACTAAACTATGTTCTAGTGATTTCAAGTTTAAACCTTCGAATAAGGTAGTTTTATATATATGAATCGAATGACGTTATGAACATCATTACTACCTCAAGTTTAGTAGTTAAACCTACTGGAAGTGACAAGAAATGATCTAGCTTCAAAGGATCTTGGATGGCTTGAAAGTTCTTGAAGTAGAATCATGACACGAAAACAAGTTCAAGTAAGATTATCACTCGAATTAAGATAGTTATAGTTATAGGAATTGAATTAAAGTTTGTATATGAGTATTACCTTGATTTAAAATGATATCTTACTATAAACAACAAGGATTTCTTAAGGTTGGATGATTACTTTACAAGATTGGAAGTGAGCTAGTAAACTTGGAAGTATTTTTGATTTTATGAAACTAGAACTTTTAGAATTTATGAACAACACTTAGAACTTGAAGATAGAACTTGAGAAAGATCAATTAGATGAAGAAAATTGAAGAATGAAAGTGTTTGTAGGTTTTTTTGGTCATTGGTATATTAATTAGATATAAAGGATGTGTAATTTTGTTTACATGTAAATAAGTCATGAATGATTACTAATATTTTTGTAATTTTATGAGATATTTCATGCTAGTTGCCAAATGATGGTTTCCAAATGTGTTAGGTGACTCACATGGGCTGCTAAGAGCTAATCATTGGAGTGTATATACCAATAGTACATACATCTAAAAGCTGTGTATTGTACGAGTACGAATACGGGTGCATACGAGTAGAATTGTTGATGAAACTGAACGAGGATGTAATTGTAAGCATTTTTATTAAGTAGAAGTATTTTGATAAGTGTCTTGAAGTCTTTTAAAAGTGTATGAATACATATTAAAACACTACATGTATATACATTTTAACTGAGTCATTAAATCATCATTAGTCGTTACATGTAAATGTTGTTTTGAAACCTTTAGGTTAACGATCTTGTTAAATGTTGTTAACCCATTGTTTATCATATCTAAAGAGATGTTAAATTATTACATTATCATGATATTATGATATATTAATATATCTTAGTATGATATATATACAGTTAAATGTTATTACAACGATAATCGTTACATATATGTCTCGTTTCGAAATCATTAAGTTAGTAGTCTTGTTTTTACATATGTAGTTCATTGTTAATATACTTAATGACATGTTTACTTATCATTTATCATGATTAAACATAGTGTATCAATATCTTAATATGATTCATATGTATTTAGTAAGACATTATTATAACGATAATCGTTATATATATCGTTTTGAGTTTCTTAATTCAATAAACTCAATTTTATGTATATAACTCATTGTTAAAATACCTAATGAGATACTTACTTATCATAATATCATGTTAACTATATATATAATCATATATATCTCATCATATAGTTTTTACAAGTTTTAACGTTCGTGAATCACCGATCAACTTGGGTGGTCAATTGTCTATATGAAACCTATTTCAATTAATCAAGTCTTAACCAGTTTGATTGCTTAACATATTGGAAACACTTAATCATGTAAATAACAATTTCATTTAATATATATATAAATATGGAAAAGTTCGGGTCACTACAATTCATTTACAAATTCGTTACTTGTAACTCATAAACCTAGAAACCGAAATTTTTTTAAAAAAAAGAAAAACCCCTCTGCTTCTCTGCTCAAATTTTTTTTTTTACCCATTACTCGATTTCGAATGTAATTCAAAAATCTAAAAATGCAATTGTGTTACAAATCGTTTGGTCAAACTTTATGCAAAATTTCAGTCCTAATTCTTAAAATCAAGAACGAATTTGAGAGTCAAAGTTCTAAATTGAAAAAGTCAATTTTTTGTTCATCCGAAAATTCGAAAGTTTCTTGATGTTTCAGATTCAATTGATGAGTCACTAAGTTTTTATGCGTGAATTACTACCTCTTTTATATATAAATCTTTGTCTAAAACGTTCTATAAAACAAAATCAAAGTTTATTTTTTTCTTCTTTACGCAAACAGCAGAGCAACAAATTTAATTTTTTTTTCTTTTGTTAGATAATACAAACACTTAATATGGATTGATGTTGTTTCATTGAGAGTCTTAGAGTCAATTCATTGAGGTATTGCTGTGATTGATTGCTCTGAACGATCGGTGAAGATGAAAATGAAAATAAAGAAGCACGAGTTATATACTTTTAGGATAGATATAATTCAGGAAACACAGAATGGAATGGATGGTTATGTGGGTGTTTGTGTTAACGAATGGTCTCGGGTTCAAGCCCGGCTAATGGCATCTATTTTTTTTTGAAAGCCTATTTTAGTGAGGTAGCAATCCTAATCTTATTCTTATTATTATCATTATCATTAGTATTATTGCTATTATTTTTATTATTATGATTATTGTTATTGTTATTACTATGATTATTATTATGATTGATATTATTAGTATTATAGTAATTATTATCATTAATATCATAGTTACAAGTATTATGAATATTACTAATGTTATTATTATTATTATTGTAGATATTATTATAATCAGTATTAGTATTACTATTATTACTAAAAGTAATGTTACTTTTAAATCTGTCATGCCTGTTACCAACCAGTATTATCATTGGAAGTAACGTTTTTACTACTATTAATATTATCATTGGTATTATCAATATCATTATCACTAAAAATTATTACGAATATAAATAATAATATGAAAATTATAAATAAGATTAAAACTGAAAAATTGTTATTATTATTATTATTATTAACACCGTTATTATAATTGTTATTGTTACAAACAAAAACTTTGTATAAAAACATATTATGATTTTACTAATATTACTTATTACTATATTTTATCAATAAAATGTTATTAATTAAACCATATTAACATTTAACATAATAATTATAAACTATATAAAATATATGAATTAAATATATTAAATTATCTATATACCATATAATATAAACAAGTATATTATTAATAATAATAATATATATAATTATTCGACTACGATTACATGTTTTAATATATATAATTGATATAGGTTCGTGAATCCGAGGCCAACCTTGCATTGTTCAGTTGTTAAATATCGTCATATGTATTTTTACTACAAAATACAGTATGGTGAGTTTCATTACTCCCTTTTTAAATGCTTTTGCAATATATATTTTTGGGACTGAGAATACATGCGCTTTTATAAATGTTTTACGAAATAGATACAAGTAATTGAAACTACATTATATGGGTGAATGATCGAAGCCGAATATGCCCCTTTTGCTTGGTAGCCTAAGAATTAGTAAACCGATCTACTAATTGACGCGAATCCTAAAGATAGATCTACTGGGCCTAACGAACCCCATCTAAAGTACCGGATTCTTTAGTACTTCGAATTTGTTTTTTCATGTTCGAAAGATTTCCCGGAATGATAGGGGATATTCTTATATGCATCTTATTAATGTCGGTTACCAGGTGTTCACCATATGAATGATATTTTTGTCTCTATGCATGGGACGTATATTTATGAGAAATGAAAAAATGAATATCTTGTGGTCTATTAAAATAATAGAAATGATTGTTTATGATAAACTAATGAACTCACCAACCTTTTGGTTGACACTTTAAAGCATGTTTATTCTTAGGTATGAAAAAAATCTTTCGCTGTGCATTTGCTCATATTAGAGATATTACTTGGAGTCATTCATGACATATTTCAAAAGACGTTGCATTCTAGTCGTCGAGTTCATCAAGATTATTACTAAGTCAATTATAGTTGGATATATTATGAAATGGTATGCATGCTGTCAACCTTCGATGTAATGAAAGTTGTCTTTTAAAAACGAATGTAATGTTTGTAAAATGTATCATATAGAGGTCAAGTACCTCGCGATACAACCAAATGTAATGTATTCATCCAGATGGATTAGGATGGGTCACGACAGTTTGACATTTTCTGTTGTTACAAGTAATAGACAGTTATTGATACATGTGGTGGAGACTCTTTGAATAATGATAAAACAACAAGGAAACTCGTTGATTATTTCATTTCAAGTATTGGTAGATGTTGTATGGAGGATGAGAACGCCCTAATGAGCTCGAGTACACTTCAAAAAGACCAATTCGGATCCAGCAGAAGATGGTCCAGACCCAGTCTACCTTTAGACCCTCAGCTCACAGTCGCACCCAAGGGGAGTAATTCGTTTCTTTCTCTTCGTTTATTTATTTTGCTTCGTTATATCCTTAAACTATACCCTATCTTAAGCTTATCACTAAGTATGGGATTCCAACCCGATATTGAGCTTAGATACATTTTTCGACATGTTCAAACTCTAAGTATGAGATTTTAGCTCCCTAAAATCTAAGAATGAACATTAGGGACAATGTTCCTCTAAGTGTGGGATAGCGGTGTAGTACACCCTAAATAGCTATGGGATGCTCGGAAAATGTTCTTAACTTAAAATATTACTAATATTTTCGAGTACACCTACTATTTAGATTCTTGTCCTCAACGTAAATTTTTCAAAAATTTTGACTAAATGATACTTTCTGAAAAAGTACTTTCGAAAATCATGCTTGTTTGTTCTAAAATTAAGACAAATGAGGAAATAAATCTTCTTAAGGATGAACCGATTCTCTAAAAGAGTATTGCATGACTAGGCATTATCGACCCAATATAATTGTTGTGAGGCACCCCAAAAATGGCTCAATAAGCATTCATTTTTAATGCTTCACTATCTTTTCCGTTGAGAGTGCCGATGTTAGCATTTAGAGTTAGAACTTGACCTTGACATACATTTCGAGGCCAATGGTTAGTAAGCGCCATACGTGGTGTAGGTGCGATACTCCTTCCAAAATCATTCTGAATAGAGAAGACAAAAATCATCCGTTTCCGTTTCCACTCCACGCATTTAAACCGACCAACTCACACCAAAGAGTTGATGAATCAGAAAATACTCACTCCCAAATTCACTATCAAATACATTACCATTTCCACCCTCTTCCCTTTCTCATTTTCAAAATATAGAAATTCAAAGAGATAGATCGACCAAGTTTACTTCGAACACTTGTCGAAAAATTCCAAAATTCCAGATTGTTTTTGATAGGTCATAAAAGATCTATTTTTGGTGAAATACCTTTCTCTCTGGGCACAAGAAGAAATAGACAAAGTTATGAAGATGGGGTAAAAAAAATGTTGAGCAAAGTCTCTAAAATAAAGAAGAGAAAAGTCTTCAAATAAAAGCATATATCCCCCAAAAAAATGAAGATTGTGACCCAGGAGGATTGTAGAAAAGAAGCAAAGTCTTCGCTAAAAATCAGCACCCTCTAAAGGAACTCTTCAACAAAAATAGAGTACCATCTTTTCTAGAAAAAATATATCCTCATTGAAACTGAAATCTATCGAATCTTTCTAAATTTCAATGATTCAAAAATCACCCTTTTCGCCATATCAAAACGTTCGCTTTTCTCTACAAACCAACCTTTAAACCCGCTCTTCCTCTTAAAAAAATGATTAGGGAGAAGATCAGTGCCGTCCTTATCTCACCGGTGGAGATTTGATTTTTGGTCAAGCCTATCATAATACTTGCAACAGGACTGGCTATGAGCGAATTCACTTAATAGATTGATAGGGAACCCCAAACACTTGAGTGATTTGAGTGACCCTGTAAGGAAGCCAAAGTCATGTAATCTCCCCTCATGCTTGCAGAGATAATTTCTACCCTTTTAGAAGACGGTTTGTCTGATCTTGCTCTTATAATAAATAACAATCCACTTGAATAATAGAACGGAAACCTCAGAAGCATCCTTGAACTCAAAATAAAAGAGAGGTTTGCTTGAGGACAAGCAAATTCTAAGTGTGGGATATTTGATATCGGCTAAAAAGTCACGTTTTTACCCCCGATATTAGCCCCATTTATGATAAAGTAATTAACTTTATCATCTAAATAAGCATTTATTTGCTTCATTTGGTAGATTATGTCATTACGAAGGTTATGTTTCAAGAATCATTAAAAACGGATGAAAAACGAGGAAAAACGAGCAAAACTGGCTAAGACGATTAACTCGCGTTTAAATAACTTATTTTATAATTTTTGGAAAAGTTTATTTACTTAATCTCATGTTGTAGTATATTCAATTATGAACGCATGGGCGCAAGAATCGTCAGAAACGGAGCTAAAACGAAGATTCTAGAGCGAATACTGTGAAAGACAAGTTACGATCCAGCAAACGGCTTGCCAAACTGCTTGTCAAACGGCCTGCCAAACGGCCTATCAAATGGCCTGCCAGGGGTTTTTCAGCCATTTAATTACAATTTTTCTACCAAGCATTTCCTATAAATGAGGGTTTCATCCCACCATTTCAACACACAACTTCTTCACTTCTCTCTCTAAATATATCTCTATTGTCGCTCTCTAGTGATCAGTAGGAGATTAGTTCTCTCTCTACTTTCTCTCTAGATTCTAGAGAGAGAAAATTATAGAGATTAGGAAAAATAATTATCTCTCCATTGTCGCTTGCTAGTGATCAATAGGAGATTAGTATGTAGTTAGTAGTAGAAGCTATCAAGCATTGTAACGCTATGGATATTATGAAGAAATACAAGTGTTATTCTACCAAAATTATTCGGTAATATCTATACTTTCTTTTATTAATTTATTATAATATTCTTGTTGGATGTTTGTGATTTATAAATATTAGAAATGCTTGTTGTCATGATGTGTGAGTAATTGCTTGATTGTTTTCTATGAATTAATAATGTTAGTTAGGGATGATTATCGTTTCGTACTCGCTTTTTGTCTATGATATTATACCTCGTTATTATCGTCCTTCCACCAATAAACATGATTAAAACCTTTTATAAAGTCGACAATTATAAGGTAATTAATTATCTGTGTTTATACATTGGTCAAGGTATGAACCCATCGGAAATACTATAAAGTACATGGAGAATTACTGTAGGACCAGATAAAGACATTGGTCAAGAGTATAAGACTAATGTTGATGTATTATAGGACCACTTGAGCATGGTCAAGGTTAGTGAAGTGACCCGTCCTAATCCATAAGGACGAATACAATAACATATGATTACATCACGAGGTACTTGTCCTCTATATGATACATTTTACAAACATTGCATTCGTTTTTAAAAGACAAACTTTCTTTACATCGAAAATTGACGGCATGCATACCATTTCATAATATATCCAACTATAATTGTCTTAGTAATAATCTTGATGAACTCAACGCCTGGAATGCAACGTCTTTTGAAATATGTCATGAATGACTCCTAATAATATCTCTAAAATGAGTAAATGCACAGCGGAAGATTTCTTTCATACATGAGAATAAACATGCTTTCAAGTGTCAACCAAAAGGTTGGTGAGTTCATTAGTTTATCATAATCAACCATTTCCATAATTTTAATAGACCACAAGATTTCATATTTCCATTTTTCAATAACATGCAATCTGCATAAAAATCATTCATATGGATTGAACACCTGGTAACCGACATTAACAAGATGCATATAGAATATCCCCATTATTTCGGGACACCCATCGAACATGATAATTTCGAAGTACTAAAGCATTCCAAATTCCAGAATGGGGCTTGTTGGGCCCGATATATCTAACTTTAGGATTCGCGTCAATTTGGGGGTCTGTTCCCAAATTCTTAGGCTACCAAGCTAAAAAGGGGCATATTCGGCTTCGATCCATTCAACCATATAATGTAGTTTCAATTACTTGTGTCTATTTCGTAAAACAGTTATAAAAATAGCGCATGTATTCTCAGTCTCAAAAATATATATTGCAAAAGCATTTAAAAGGGGAGCAAATGAAACTCACAATACGATATTTTGTAGTAAAAATATTCATACGACGATACTGAACAATGCAAGGTTGGCCTCGGATTCACGAACCTATATCAATTATATATATTAAAACATATAATCGTATTTGAATAAGTTTATATATATCATATCTTAAATTATATATTATATGTATTTAGTTTGTGTATATATTCTATATGTGTAATATTTATATAGTTATATTAATATATATTTGATTAGTATTTTAATAAAAAATACTTAGCTTGTTATATATGAATATTTATATAAATATTGTTAATATGAGTAAAACATACTTATAACCTTAATAATATCTTCAAAACTTTTACTTTCATAAACGTGATTATTTTTAATAACAATGGTATAGACAATACTGATAATAATAAAAATGATAATTTTTAATAAAAACAAAATAATAATTTTGGTAAAAATAATCATAGTAATAATAATAATAACTATCTTAATAATGATAATATCAGTAATTTTTAATATAATGGATAATTTAATAATAATAATGATAATATTACTAATAATATTTATGTTAATAATAATAATAATACTAACAATCATAAAATAATACTAATACTAATATTAATGAAAATAATAATAATTTTTATTATTTTCATAATAGTCATAATAATAATCATATTTGTTTCTAATATTATAATAATAATAAATGATAACTTTTATAAATACATTTTTATCAGTAATAATAATAATGATAATATTTATAATACTTACTAATAATAATTATAATACAAGTAAAAATAAAACTAACTAATAACAATAATAATCATAATAATAATAATCTTGATAACAACAATAATTATAATTATAAACATAATAATACTAAAACTAATAATAATAATAATAATAATAATAATAATAATAATAATAATAATAATAATAATAATAATAATAATAATAATAATAATAATAATAATAATAATAATAATAATAATAATAATAATAATAATAATAAATGAGAGTAACTACCTCATAAAGCCCTTCCTAAAAAAAATATGGCTGCTGCAAGATTCGAACCCGAGACCTCTCGATACCCCGACAACCCCTCTAACCAACTATCCACGTCTGTTTTTCTGAAATTAAAATCAAACCAATTCTATTTAATCCCTTCTTATTTCTTCTATATTCTGCTTCTTCTTCTTCTTCAATATTTCAAACGACCTCAACCCTAATCAATCTTAACGATTATTGATTTGAATTCCTCATTAAAAACAGAAAGGTTTTTATACCAAGTGTTTGTATTAACAAAAAGAAAATTTTTAAAAAAAATAAAATGAACAATACCTACTGTACCGATGAAAAACAAAAAAAAATTTAATTATCAAAATCAAATCTTGAATGTTTTAGACGAAGATGATAACACGAATTATTTCTCAAATCACTATTAGAAACTCTAGGAGTCCTCAATTGAACTTGAAATGTCCAAACAATTTCGAATTTGATCAATGTTCAACAGTTTGACTTTTTGATTCTAATACTTTGACTTCGAAATTAGAAATCAATCGAGGGAAATTTAGACTAAAAACTTGCAGATAGCTTAAATACATGATTTCTAACGCTCCTGTAATTTTAGATTGTGTTGATTGATTCTTATTCAAGCTATTGATTAAAATGTATCTCGTACAGAGGAACTCACATGTTTCCAAAAGTTTCTATCTAATTCCTCCAACTATAGCAGCTAATAGATGTGTATGATTGATAAATATTATGGAAAATTAAATGGCTTTTCTCAAATAAAAACATTTGATCGTCCATGGTATAATGGGTGTGGGGTGTCGAAAATTGCTCACGGGTAAGAGGAAGACAAGGAAAGAAAAAAATTAAAGATGATAATGATATATATCAATATCGCGTATCCATATCTGCCTTTATATATATAATAATTAAATATTAATAATTAATAAATATATAATAATTATATTAATAATAATAATAATAATATTAATAATATTAATAATAAATAATGTTAATAATAATATTATTAGTGATAGTTGTATTATTTTTATATTAATAATAATAATGATAACTATAATAACAAAAATCATATAATAACAAAAATCATAATTTCTCTACTCATTATAATAGTAACGATATTAATAATTAATGATAATAATAATATCAATAATTAAATGTATCAAATTTCATTGTATATATTATATAGTAACAATCATGACACTGATATTAATATTTAATATTTATTTTAATAATAATAATGAAAGTACTAATAATAATTATATTAGTAAAGATAGCAAATTATATGTATTAAATTTCATATCTATATATTATCTATTGAAACTAATAATATAACTACTACTGTTATTATTTTTAATATTAACGTTAGTATTAATAATAATAAAGAATGTAACAATGATTTTGCTATAACCACTATAATTAAACTTGTAATTACATTTACAAATTTGGTAATATTTAATAGTTATATAATATGTATATAATAACATATATTTAATATTTAATATTTATAGATTACAATATATATATGTACTAGTAATAATAATAATCTATTTAATAATATTATTAATAATACTACATAATAAGAATACTAATAATGATAATAATATTAATATAACAATTATATTCAAACTTATAATTAAGTCTAATATATTACCATTTATTATATAATATCTATAATTTACTAAATCCATAATATTTATTAATTGTATATGTGTATATATATATATATATATATATATATATATATATATATATATATATATATATATATATATATATATATATATATATATATATTACAATATTACATATGTATAGAATTCATATTTATTTACATATTTATTTACACACCGATGTTCATGAATCGCCGGGCATAGTCAAAGGTCTAATGGTTTCATGAAACAAATTCAATTATTTTGAAATTCAACATAACACACTTTGCTTATCGTGTCGAAATCATATGAAGATTAAGTTTAAATTTAATAGAAAATTTCCGGGTCGTCACAGTACCTACCCGTTAATGAAATTTTGTTCCGAAATTTGATTGAGGTCGTCATGGCTAACAATAAAAATGTTTTTATGACAAATATAAGTTGATAAATAGGGTTTTATCATCATTGGGTAATATGGAGAAAACGATTGGTTCAGGTGAAGCGTACGAGTGAAGCTATCACAAAAGAGTGAAATGAATAAATGTAGGTTTGTCTTAACCGGTGACGTAGTCACAGTTGATCTCCGGAATTCAAGGAATTTAGAAGAAAATCTTCGTAATCTAAAAGATTTGATTCTTCAATGAATAAGGAAATTAAGATCTCTATAATTAAATACGGTGATCTGCCTTGATTACTCTGTCTGATATTTCCATTATAAATTAAACTTTTACCGTTCCATAACTGTTACCTCTCCTATACTTTATTTCTTAGTTCATACATCCAAAATATTGTGAAAATGCTTAATCTAGTTCTAATCCTTGTCCTTATCCTTACTATCGCATCAATCATTCTCCATTTCCAACTTCCACCGGAGGAATCTGTTTCCTTCTACTTCGCCCTTGGGGTTATAGTGTTTTTAGTTCTCCCGTGACTTTATATTGCGATAAACGTTGACATACACGATTTGTAATTTATGTGTTGTTATCGGTCATTATATCCTCCTTTATATTTCGGAGCTCCATGCTTTTGTTTTCTCTTCCCGACTTTAAGTCAAGCGAATAATGGTCAAGAATTTGTAAGTATGAAGTTTCGAATGAACATGTCTAATGTTCTAATAGAGAGATTGTAATAGCACGATCTTGATTTGGTTAAATTTCCAAAATTCAAGGGAATAGATAAAACTATCAAGAAATATATTCTTGATATGTTTAGAGATTAGATAGAATGTAAGAGTCGTGTAACATGGCACATGATGACGTTATGGTCTGTGAATCATCACGTTTCATTAGAAACTCAGCATGACTTACTGCAATATAATCACGTTGATAAAGTGTCATTATATTATACTAACTCATGCATCAGTTCTCAACACTACTTCAAAAACATTCATAATTTAAACTCGAAGGTTTCAGAATTTAGAAACTAAAATAGTTTCTTTTATGATGTAACACAAATAACGCGAAGAGATAAATAATATCGGACAAGAATATTTATGAAGATATCTTCAGAAATATCGAAGATATTTATGATGATATTTTGGAATTTCTAAGATCGAAGGTTGATGAAGAAAGATTTTTCCACAAGATTTAACATGACTTCGGAGCAAGATATTTGCTGAAGATTTCATTGGATCAAGAATTACTTGGATTCTTTGAATATAGATTTTGGTCCTTGTATTTATCCTCGGTCTCCTTCAGGGTTAGCTCAATCCGTTTTTCAATACTAAATTTTCTATTGAGCGTTCTCAACATTCCATTCTTTATCATCAACTTTCGACTGTTAAATTCGTTTACAATTTTTGTTACTTCATTAAACTGTTTCAAAATTCAAAGTATTGATTCGTAGACTGGGTGCTTTCCAGAAATTGAAGATCATAATTCTAGAAGATAAATGTTATATACATATAACTGTTGATGTAGACATGCTGCGAGATTCTAAATACTAATTTGCTGATTCTCGGTAATTGGTATGGCAATTCACGTTACAAGATGCAGATAAGTATATGATACGGTTTTGATGAACAAATATAATGGTTCTTCGGAGAGACGTAAGTCAACGAGTAATGAAGTTACTGGTAAGTTTACAGCTAATGTGGTGGAATATAAACGGTTCCCCGGTAACGATGACGAAAGGCAACTTATATATCAAGGTTATAATAGAGTTTATTCGAATGAAAAGTCAAAATTGATTTGCTGAAGCTGTGACAAATTTGGCTACTTTAGAAAGGGATTGCAAAGTTATTTTTGGTGATAACAACACCAAAGGATCTAGCACAGATACGTGTTAAACGTTTACTCAGGTTCCGAGTGTTTTCAGGTGCATAATATATGCATAAATCTTTTCTCCCGTAGTTGAAGTGCGGTTGGTTCATCCTCTCGATTGAGGTATTTTCCAGAATCATGAAAGGTTTGAACGCAGATTATAATTGTCAAGATATAAATGAGGTTTAAGACGAAATCAAGTGGCAAACTTGAAGAAATGTTTAGTTTCATATGTTATAATCAATATTTTAATTCATTTTAATTGTCCAATGTTATTAGTCCACAGTCGATAGTCCACAGTTAACAGTCCAGTAATTCATATATAGTTTAATATATAATATTTGAATTAATTAATACGTATCGTGACCCGTGTACATGTCTCAGACTCGATCACAACTCAAAGTATATATATTATTATAGAATCAACCTCAACCCTGTATAGCTAACTCTATCATTACTGCATATAGAGTGTCTATGGTTATTCCAAATAATATATATAGATGCGTCGATATGATATGTCAAAACCTTGTATACGTGTCCTGATATTTAAAATGCATAAATAACAGTATTTAAATGACAATAAATAAAGTGCGTAAAATAAATAACAGAATGTAAATGACAATAAATAAAATTGCGAGAATTAAATTGCGATAAAATAAATTGCGATAATTAAATGTACAATAAGGAATTAACAGTTAGCTAGGAATAGTTAGCTAGGATTTTGTTAGCGTGGATTCTTAACAAAATTTCTCATAGTTAATTTGTTTGTTTCTAACAAATTTTATTTTGTCCATTGTTTTCTTCATTATACCACTTGTCGGATTTTTATAGGTCAAAATCCAAATATGAAATTGAATGAAAATAGTTATTCTGTGACGAACGGATACGTGTATCGGTGGATGTAAACAGGATAGTAAATGACTCTTGAATCAGATTTGAAAGAATGTACAGTGTAACTTATTAATGTGAAATCCAAATATTCCTCGGGTATTACCTACCCGTTAAAATATTTTCACCATTAACAGTTTGTAAAAAAGAATTATTAATTACAATCTTTATGAAAACATATATACATATATATTTTCTTCAGATATAATCATGGATTTAATGAGTTAATAGGATAATAAACTCATTTGATTTACCGTTAGAACAAGAATATATAATCTCTAAAACATTGGAGATTACATAATCGCCATGTCGAACGAAGATAAATGATGTATAATGATTCCCAGATTGATGAAAATGCTCGAGGTACATAATGAGATGTTGAGGTGTGTGATGTTGAACTTAGGTTGTTGGTGGTACTGGTATTGATGTTGGTGCTGGTGATGTTGCTGAAGTTGGTAAATTTTGCATCATATTCTCCAAAGTCACTACCCGAGCGCGAAATTCGTTGACTTCTTCTATTATTCCGGGATGATTGTCGGTTGGAACGAGCGGATGAATAAGATCTAGAATTTGAGATAGTATATAATCATGAAGAGATACTCTGGATATGAGAGAGAAAATGGTGTCTCGAACAGGTTCGCCGGTAAGCGCTTCATGTTCATCGTCAAGAGGTGAATTCGGTTGGTGGAGGAGATCGCCTTCATCGCGTCTCCATTGATTAAGTCATCTACGAACCCATCAGATGAATTGGGGATGGATGATTTGTTGATTCATTCTGGTGACACTGCTTTCGGAGCTTAGGTGAAACTCCATATCGGAATAGCTGTCGGAATCCGAGGAATTCGAACTGGTTGAGGGATTCATCTCGTACGATCAGATGAAGGATTTTCGATAAAAAATAGATTATTTGATGTAGATTAGTATCCTGCAATACATAATTTACATGTTCATATATAATACTAAAATCCCATAAGTTACGGAGGAATCTACGGAAGCTATCAGGTAAAATCTATAGTAACAGATACGCTAAGATATGAATTTTGTCTGTACACTATCGATGCACTAACTGCAGTAAGATGTGTCTAGACTAAGAATGATAAGCAGGTAATTTCCTAAGGATGATAAGTAGGTAATTTTTGACACGAAATGATAAGCAAAACTTTTGACATGCAGACACGGTCGAAGTCCAGACTCACCAATGCATCTAAACAACTATCAGTTAGACACACTAATGCAAGACCTGGTTCGCTAAGACCACCGCTCTGATACCACATGAAGCGACCCATCCTAATCCATAAGGACGAATACAATAACATATGATTACGTCGCGAGGTTTTTGACCTCTATATGATACATTTTACAAACATTGCATTCGTTTTTAAAAGACAAAATTTCTTTACATTGAAAATTGACGGCATCCATACCATTTCATAATATATCCAACTATAATTGTCTTAGTAATAATCTTGATGAACTCAACGCCTCGAATGCAACGTCTTTTGAAATATGTCATGAATGACTCCAAATAATATCTCTAAAATGAGCAAATGCATAGCGGAAGATTTCTTTCATACCTGAGAATAAACATGCTTTCAAGTGTCAACCAAAAGGTTGGTGAGTTCATTAGTTTATCATAATCAACCATTTCCATAATTTTAATAGACCACAAGATTTCATATTTCCATTTTTCAATAACATGCAATCTGTATAAAAATCATTCATATGGATTGAACACCTAGTAACCGACATTAACAAGATGCATATAGAATATCCCCATCATTCCGGGACACCCATCGGACACGATAATTTCGAAGTACTAAAGCATTCCAAATTCTAGAATTGGGCTTGTTGGGCCCGATAGATCTATCTTTAGGATTCGCGTCAATTTGGGGGTCTGTTCCCAAATTCTTAGGCTACCAAGCTAAAAATGGGCATATTCGGCTTCGATCCATTCAACCATATAATGTAGTTTCAATTACTTGCGTCTATTTTGTAAAACAGTTATAAAAATAGCGCATGTATTCTCAGTCCCAAAAATATATATTGCAAAAGCATTTAAAAAGGGAGCAAATGAAACTCACAATACAATATTTCGTAGTAAAAATATTCATACGACAATACTGAACAATGCAAGGTTGGCCTCGGATTCACGAACCTATATCAATTATATATATTTAAACATATAATCGTATTTGAATAAGTTTATATATATATCATATTTTAAATTATATATTATATGTATTTAGTTTGTGTATATATTCTATATGTGTAATATTTATATAGTTATATTAATATATATTTGATTAGTATTTTAATAAAAATACTTAACTTGTTATATATGAATATTTAAATATTGTTAATATGATTAAAATATATTTATAACCTTAATAATATCTTCAAAACTTTTACTTTCATAAACGTGATTATTTTTAATAACAATGGTATAGACAATACTGATAATAATAAAAATGATAATTTTTAATGAAAACAAAATAATAATTTTGGTAAAAATAATCATAGTCATAATAATAATAACTATATTAATAATGATAATATCAGTAATTTTTAATATAATGGACAATTTAATAATAATAATGATAATATTACTAATAATATTTATGTTAATAATAATAATACTAACAATCATAAAATAATACTAATACTAATATTAATGAAAATAATAATAATTTTTATTATTTTCATAATAGTCATAATAATAATCATATTTGTTTCTAATATTATAATAATAATAAATGATAACTTTTATAAATACATTTTTTTATCAGTAATAATAATAATGAATTATATTTATAATACTTAATAATAATAATTATAATACAAGTAAAAATAAAACTAACTAATAACAATAATAATCATAATAATAATAATCTTGATAACAACAATAATTATAATTATAAACATAACAATACTAAAACTAATAATAATAATAATAATAATAATAATAATAATAATAATAATAATAATAATAATAATAATAATAATAATAATAATAATAATAATAATAATAATAATAATAATAACAATAACAATAATAATAATAATAATAATAATAATAATAATAATAATAATAATAATAATAATATTAATAATAATAATAATAATAATAATAATAATAATAATAATAATAATAATAATAATAATAATAATAATAATAATAATAATAATAATAATAATAATAATAAATGAGAGTAACTACCTCATAAAGCCTTTCCTAAAAAAAATATGGCTGCTGCAAGATTCGAACCGGAGACCTCTGGATACCCCGACAACCCCTCTAACCAACTATCCACGTCTGTTTTTTTGAAATTAAAATCAAACCAATTCTATTTAATCCATTCTTATTTCTTCTATATTCTGCTTCTTCTTCTTCAATATTTCAAACGACCTCAACCCTAATCAATCTTAACGATTATTGATTTGAATTCCTCATTAAAAACAAAAAGGTTTTTATACCAAGTGTTTGTATTAACAAAAAGAAAATTTAAAAAAAAATGAACAATACCTGCTGTGCCGATGAAAAACAAAAAAAAAATTAATTATCAAAATCAAATCTTGAATGTTTTAGACGAAGACGATAACATGAATTATTTCTCAAATCACTGTTATAAACTCTAGGAGTCCTCAATTGAACTTGAAACGTCCAAACAATTTCGAATTTGATCAATGTTCAACAGTTTGACTTTTTGATTCTAATACTTTAACTTCGAAATTAGAAATCAATCGAGGGAAATTTAGACTAAAAACCTTGCAGATAGCTTAAATACATGATTTCTAACACTCCTGTAATTTTAGATTGTGATGATTGATTCTGATTCAAGCTATTGATTAAAATGTATTGCGTATAGAGGAACTCACCTGTTTCCGAAAGTTTCCGTCTAATTCCTCCAACTATAGCTGCTAATAGATGTATATGATTGAGAAATATTATGGAAAATTAAATGGCTTTTCTCAAATAAAAACATTTGATCATCCGTGGTATAGTGGGTGTGGGGTGTCGAAAATTGCTCACGGGTAAGAGGAAGACAAGGAAAGAAAAAAAATTAAAGATGATAATGATATATATCAATATCGAGTATCCATATCTGCCTTTATATATATAATAATTAAATATTAATAATTAATAAATATATAATAATTATATTAATAATAATAACAATATTAATAATACTAATAATAAATAATGATAATAATAATATTGATAACCATGATAATAATAATTATTAATGATATTGTTAATAATAATATTATTAGTGATAGTTGTATTATTTTTATATTAATAATAATAATGATAACTATAATAACAAAAATCATAATTTCTCTACTCATTATAATAGTAACGATATTAATAATTAATGATAAAAATAATATCAATAATTAAATGTATCAAATTTCATTGTATATATTATATAGTAACAATCATGACACTGATATTAATATTTAATATTTATTATTATAATAATAATGAAAGTACTAATAATAATAATATTAGTAAAGATAGCAAATTATATGTATTAAATTTCATATCTATATATTATCTATTGAAACTAATAATATAACTACTACTGTTATTATTTTTAATATTAACGTGAGTATTAATAATAATAAAGAAAGTAACAATGATTTTGCTATAACAACTATAATTAAACTTGTAATTACATTTACAAATTTGGTAATATTTAATAGTTATATAATATGTATATAATAACATATATTTAATATTTAATATTTATAGATTACAATATATATATGTACTAGTAATAATAATAATATATTTAATAATATTATTAATAATACTACTTAATAATAATACTAGTAATGATAATAATATTAATATAACAATTATATTCAAACTTGTAATTAAGTCTAATATATTACCATTTATTATATAATATCTATAATTTACTAAATCCATAATATTTATTAATTGTATATGTATATGTATATATATATATATGTATGTATATATATATATATATATATATATATATATATATATATATATATATATATATATATATATATATATATATATATATATATATATATATCTATCTATCTTACAATATTACATATGTATAGAATTCATATATATTTACATATTTATTTACACACCGATGTTCGTGAATCGTCGGGCATAGTCAAAGGTCTAATGGTTTCATGAAACAAATTCAATTATTTTGAAATTCAACATAACACACTTTGCTTATCGTGTTGAAATCATATGAAGATTAAGTTTAAATTTAATAGAAAATTTCCCGGTCGTCACAGTACCTATCCATTAAAGAAATTTCATCCCGAAATTTGATTGAGGTCATCATGGCTAATAATAAAAATGTTTTCATGACGAATATAAGTTGATAAATAAGGTTTTATCATCATTGGGTAATATGGATAAAACGATTAGTTCATGTGAAGTGTACGAGTGAAGCTATCACAAAAGAGTGAAATGAATAAATGTAGGTTTGTCTTAACCGGTGACGTACTCACGGTTGATCTTCAGAATTCAAGGAATTTAAAAAAAAATCTTCGTAATCTAAAAGATTTGATTCTTCGGCGAATAAGGAAATTAAGATCTCTATAATTAAATACGGTGATCTGCCTTGATTACTCTGTCTGATATTTCCATTATAAATTAAACTTTTTCCATTCCATAACTTTTACCTCTCCTATACTTTATTTCTTAGTTCATACATCCAAAAGATTGTGAAAATGCTTAATCCAGTTCTAATCCTTGTTCTTATCCTTACTATCGCATCAATCATTCTCCTTTTCCAACTTCCACCGGAGGAATCTGTTTCCTTCTACTTTGCCCTTGGGGTTATACTGTTTTTAGTTCTCCCGTGTCTTTATGTTGCGATAAACATTGACATACACGGTTTGTAATTTATGTGTTGTTATCGGGCTTTATATCCGCCTTTATATTTCGGAGCTCCATGCTTTTGTTTTCTCTTCCCGCCTTTAAGTCAAGCGAATAATGATCCAGAATTTGTAAGTATGAAGTTTCAAATGAACATGTCTAATGTTCTAAGAGAGAAATTGTAATAGCACGATTTTGATTTGGTTAAATTTCCAAAATTCAAGGGAATAGATAAAACTATCAAGAAATATATTCTTGATATGTTTAGAGATTAGATAGAATGTAAGAGTCGTGTAACATGGCACATGATGACGTTATGGTCTGTGAATCATCACGTTTCATTAGAAACTCAGCATGACTTACTGCAATATAATCACGTTGATCAAGTGTCATTATATTATACTAACTCATGCATCAGTTCCCAACACTACTTCAAAAACATTCATAATTTAAACTCGAAGGTTTCAGAATTTAGAAACTAAAATAGTTTCTTTGCTATAACAACTATAATTAAACTTGTAATTACATTTACAAATTTGGTAATATTTAATAGTTATATAATATGTATATAATAACATATATTTAATATTTAATATTTATAGATTACAATATATATATGTACTAGTGATAATAATAATCTATTTAATAATATTATTAATAATACTACTTAATAAGAATACTAGTAATGATAATAATATTAATATAACAATTATATTCAAACTTGTAATTAAGTCTAATATATTACAATTTATTATATACTATCTATAATTTACTAAATCCATAATATTTATTAATTGTATATGTATATATATATATATATATATATATATATATATATATATATATATATATATATATATATATATATATATATATATTACAATATTACATATGTATAGAATTCATATATATTTACATATTTATTTACACACCGATGTTCGTGAATCTTCGGGCATAGTCAAAGGTCTAATGGTTTCATGAAACAAATTCAATTATTTTGAAATTCAACATAACACACTTTGCTTATCGTGTCGAAATCATATGAAGATTAAGTTTAAATTTAATCAAAAATTTCTGGGTCATCACAGTTAGAAGCTATGGAACCACTATAAGTCTAGTACATGATGGATAACTAAGGGATTTATTGGGTAGATTTAAGTAAGGGCTGATTTAAATCATAAATGGGAAATTAACACACTACAATACAAACAAAACTTATAAATCTTTAAGAATGACTGAGAACTATCAGAGGTTCTAATTTGTCTACAAATCCTTAGATTTTACCAAACCATTGACAGAAAGGAATTCGAAACACAACCATAACCACCCATTTGGGTGATGCACTAAGGTGTTAAGAAATGTTGGATATTATATGTTTATGGCTATGCTACTTTATTCGTGCGCTCAAGATATGCATTACACCCAATGTGGGCCGCTTATATCCTTAAACCGGATAAAGCGTCAGGAGTTGAGCACATTCCATCCGATCCGAATCTTCAAAGCCTAGTTCCTCGTGACATGCTAATCGGGAAACCGCTTAGTAGGGAATCTAGTGTTCACACCAAGGTATATCTATCTAATGAGTGTCTCGCAATCATCCCGACACTACATTATCTTAAATCATGGTGAACCACGTCTTCTCTTTCCTTAGCTGTTGCATGCTAGCTAGCTTATTTTACTTATATTGCTTTAATATTTTAAATACAATTATAAATCAAATCAACCCAACTATAGCCTTTACACAATTTGATATTCCGAATAAAGTGGTGTCTAGAATAAACTGGTTGGACTTGGTTGTTGGATTTTCCGAACAGTCGCCAATTTATTGGAACCAAAAGGATCCTGCCTCTCCACACAAGGTGTACCTGGCCACTAGTCTTGGATACTGAATTGTGTACAAACCCATCTTAATCACTAAATTATCTGAATATGCTCCATTTCAAATTCGACCGCTCAAGGAATGACCCTAGGTCATATTTGCCCTTGCTAACCCATAGGAAGGATAATAGATTTAGGCCCATCATATATAAATTAAACAATCAACTTCTTCTGTTGATATCATGAATTGATGTTTTGCGATCTAATGACATCGCATAAATAAACTGTCTGATTCGGGCATATCATAAACCAAAACCTTTTCAAATCGATATTCAACCTCAATGGAACGCAAGATCAATTAGTCAAATCGATCTTTCCTATAAATGGTATGCCAACAACGATTTTAAACCAATTTGATTACAATATGGCGTATACACATTTCAATGTATGCCCTGGACTTCAAGGTTATCAACTTCGATATCAACCTATGTTACATGATCATTTTGTTGCACGCAATCACCACGAGGGGGAAAATTTGTTCAAAGGTTGATATTCGTCTACTACTCAAGCTTTCGCGAGATAATCTAATCAAAGTAGTGGAAATAATCTGTGCGTGATGAAGAGGGAGTGAAAAAAAGACTCAAATATCTAGGGGGAGAATGTATAAGTTGATCTAAGACATTCCAACAAGAAGAATTTATTAGTGTCAACGAAGTAAAGATTTTGCAATAAACATTGCTTGAAGAATCATTCTTGCAAAGCAAAGAACCTTCAATGAGCCTTTCTTGGAGAATTATTCATGCGAATAAGGAAGCTTCCACAAGAAGGAGTTTCTAAATTTTCAAATCAACAACTACACCTATTTCAAGGGGGAGAGTTCAAGACTTTAAAGAGATCCCAAAAGAGCTTAAAGTCAAATTCAAACAACGCACATTAAGGGAGAGAATGTTGAGTCCAAATATAGATTATGTGCATTGTTAGTGTTTAGGATTGTAAGGATGATGGTGTGTTCATATAAATACCATCACCATAATTAGTTGGTTAAGTTTTCCCCTCACAATTACACCAACACCTTCACCATCACTTTCACCTAGTTCACTAATTCTCTCTAATCCCTAACACATGTAACCTTCAATCTTGGCACTATGTTGAGTATTAATTGAGATTCAATACCTACTGCTGTTCATCTTAATCTTGATAAAATATACACATTCACACATATACAGATACATACATTTACACCTACTGATCACGCACAAACAAGCTTTTAAACATGAGTTCATCTAAATCTAGCTATTTCACAATCGTTTAAGAAGTCAACAGAAACGAACCTTTCGTTTTTAGTTTAATCTTAGTATCATTCTAAGGATTAATTAGGATATATTTTGGTTTTCTAAATCTTAAATAATAGATATATAAATAACTAAAGCAGTAAAGATAAAATTTGTATTTCGGATTGATGTTTAAAGCTAAGGGGTATAAAATACTGTTAAATTTTACTAGGAAATACTATTAAATACGATACAATTTTACACAAGATATTTATTTATTTATAGAATGGATATACTTAAACCTTGCTACAACACTTATAGGCAGTGTACCTAATCGTACAGTAGTGTAGTTTTTAGTAAGTCCGGTACGTTCCACAGGGAATCTTTTAAACAAAGCTTAACGCTATATTAGTTTTATTTTATAAAAATACAAATATATATAAGTAATATTATTATTATAAAGGGGGGTTTTTACCATTTAATGACCGGTTTGTCGATTTTTAAAACTTTAGTCGCAGTTAAAACCTAATGTAAAATATTAAAAATAAATACAAGACTTAATTTAAAGCGTAAAGTAAATAACGATAATGAAATTGCGATAAATAAAAGTGCGATAAAATAAAATTGCGATAATTAAAAAGTACGATAATTAAAAGTGCAATTAAATACAATTACAATAAATAAAAGTACGATAATTAGAAGTGCAATTAAATATAAAATAAAGGATATTAAATATGAAATAAAAGAATTATGCTTATTTAAACTTCCGTAATCATGATGTTTGACGTGTTGATTTTAGTTTATTCCCATGGGTTAATTGTTCTTTGTCCTGGATTATTTAATATGTCCATACGGATTTGTCCATAATAGTCCATCAGTCATAAATATAAAGAGCGAAAGCCTTCGTCAAATTATTCTTATTCCCGAATTCAAATATTCCAACTAATTGGGGATTCGAATTGTAACAAGGTTTTAATACTTTGTTTAATGAATACACCAGGTTATCGACTGCGTGTAAACCAAGGTTTTACTACTTTGTTAACAATTACACCAATTACCCTTGAATGTAATTCACCCCTGTTTCAACAAGTCTATTAACTATTAATCCAGTTCCGTGTCCGGTAAAATGAATAATTATTGGTATTTATAGATATCCCGCCCACCGTACCCAGTCAAGCGTATGTGGTTATATATAAATACGTCAAATTATAAGTTTGTATATTAAATTAACAAGGTATTGTTTAGTTAATATAAAACCCATTAATAGCCCATAGTCTATTTTCCACAAGTGTCGTTCTTTTATCCAAACCCCAATTATGGTACAAAGCCCAATTACCCAATTTTAGTAATTAGCCCAACATCATGATTACTTCGATTTAAATAAGCATAATAATAACTTAGCTACGAGACATTAATGAAAATAATATAAACATAACTTACAATGATTAAAAATAGCGTAGCGTTACACGGGCAGAATTTCGACTTACACCCTTACAACATTCGCTAACATACCCTTATTATTAGGATTTAAAATTAAAATTAAAATTAAAATTAAAATATAAATATAAATATTTATGTATACATATATATAAAGAGATTGATTTTTTTGATATTTTTTACGATCAAACTGCGTTTGCTTTTATAGGCAGTTTTTGAAATTGGGGCTCCGCGAGTCGCGTAATTTTTGGCCTTCAAACTCCGCAAGTCGCGGAGTTTGTAAAACCAGCTCACACCATTTTGTCTTTTAATTTGCCGACGTTTTTTTAAAATATAGATATAATATAATATATATATATTAATTTTAAGAATTAATTATATATTATATTATATTTATGTGCATAGTTGACTTGTAATTTTTAGTCCGTTGCGTCGAGTGTTGAGAGTTGACTCTGGTCATGGTTCCGGATTTTCGAACGTCCTTGCGTACAATTTAATATCTTGTACTTTGCGTTTTGAATTTTGTACTCTTGTAATTTCGAGACGTTTCTTATCAATAATTGGAACCTCTTTGATTGTATTTTGTACTTTTGAGCTTTTTGGTCGTTTGCGTCTTCAATTCGTCGAATCTGTCTTTTGTCTTCACATTTTATTATTTAAACGAATATTACTTGTAAATAGGACAATTGCAACTAAAAGCTTGTCTTTCTTGAGGAATAATGCTATGAAATATATGTTCGTTTTTAGCATTATCAAATATTCCCACACTTGAGCGTTGCTTGTCCTCAAGCAATATAGTCTTGAAATACTAGAATCACTTCTTTATTCTTCACACTTTGTACATCAGTGATTTCTTTACGGCGGTATAAACAATGGTAGTAACGATGTGGTTTACAGTCCCACATGACTATAAAATTTAGATCCTTTAAGGAAATTGAATCTTTATGAAAATATTTGATCTTTTGAAAATTAAATCTAGTTTTTACCCTAGATAAGTTTTCCGGAATAACCCTTCACCGGTGTTTGCAAAATATTTTTGTGGGTTTGGTGGGTTTCAGATTTGAAAATTTTAGCTCAAAACTTGTGGTTTTGTGTCACTCACTTGCTAACCTTGTATTAGGAAAGCAACACGTCCAGTATACTTGCTTCATATATTACCTTTCGATAAACTACCGTCCGGTTGTAAAGGAAAGCGTTGAACAAGCAACTGTTAAGGCAATGTCCCCTGACATGCTTTTAATTATGGTCTATAACGTATTGGACGCAATTACTATCCTTTGTAGGAGCAATAGTAAAGCTCACCCTTATAATTTTTCGGTCTGGTACAAGGTCCTGTCTTTGACCATGCTATGCAACCACCGTTCTTACGGTTGACACCCGATTTGGTTCAGGTGACCTAATGAATTCCAGGTGAATTCCTAGGATTTTACGTTCAATGGTAATGAACGCATTGAAAATTGGTTTTCAGAAAACAAATCGGTTTGTAATTTTTGATCAAAATATTTTCTCGTTCAAGCTCGAGTTTAGATATCATTGAATTCCATGAGTTTGTAATTCTCAATCTTTAAGTTTAATCTCAAGGATTGAGTAATATCAGGCTTAAAAGCTGATTTTTAATCTTTAAGGAGATTATCTTTTCTGGGGATCTGATTCATTAGTCTTATCGAGCTAATTTGCACGGTGTTCCCCCATTGTACGAGATAAATCCTTCTCATGGTTAGGATAAATCTGACCACTTGGCGACCCTATTTGATGCTGAGGTCCGTGGATTTCCTGCTGATTTTAGTGATGACTTTTATAGATTTTTCGTCAACCTACAGCTGGTCTGGACGACAACTTTCTGACCTAAATCAAGAAGCGCGTGTCTTTTTCGGAAGACTTTACTTCCTTTTAATGATGGAATTGATTCATCGTGTAGATCCATCTCTCTTTATAGTAAATCGGGTAAGACAGTTAATTTTAGTCCAAAGCAAAAGTATCTTTAATTATTTGTTACAGAAATATGTGACATATGTTTAAAATAACTTGGTAAATTTTCCCACACTTGGCTTTTATTTTCCTTTTTATTGTCCTCGATTACATTTTAAATGAATTTTAACATTTTGGTTTATTTCTCAATTTATGTCCTTTCCAAGGTAACAATAATTTCGGTGTTAACACCTAGTTTTATCGTTCATAAATATGTATAAACATGATTTTGAGTTCATTTAATTGAAAATTTTGAAAAATTTTACTAGAATTGGGTAGTCAGTATATATGACTAGGGCTGTTCTTTGTTATCAGAGAGCACTAGATTCTAATACAACTAGTGCTTTACTAGTATTTTTAATGGTAACCAAGTGTATAAAGTAAAAATTTTAAAATCCGAAAGAATTTAACCCCTTCCCACACTTAAGATCTTGCAATGCCCTCATTTGCAAGAAATTAGTAACAATTTAAATTATTGAGGGTGATTAGCGCAGAAAAATGATTAAATTTTACCAAAGTTTCCAAACATATTGTTGTTTGTGTTGAATGATAAATGGTGCACATCATTTGTTCATTCCGTCATGTTGTTATTTCACATATATTTTGCATCTTGTCGTCAAAATTAGTTGCTTTTGCTGAACTTAATGCCAGTCTTTGAAAATGCGTTGTTTTACCCTGTTGTGTACATAAGATAAACTGCAAACATATATACATATTTTTGAAGTTTGGTATATTACCCCACATTCAAAAATCATTAAAATCTAAAAATAAAAGTTAGAAAATTATAAAAACTATTACAATATCAACATAAGTGCTAAATGTAGTAACATTACAAAAATAAAATAAATAAAACTAAATAAACAAGGGTTGTTACTGGTACCAGTAGGGGTTCCATGCATAACCGTATGTGTTATAAAATGCTTCAGCTGGGTTATAAGTAGGATACGGTGGTTGCATCTCTATAGACCAGGGAGGAAATATGGGCGTTGGAGTAGGAATATAGTTTCTACCTACATGTTGGCAATGAGCTATGATTTGGTTTTGATGAACTTGCCAATCTTCAAATGCTCGATGTCTAGCATTTTCATACTCTTGTGAAGCTATAAACCTTTGCATTTCTGTCATTTCATTTCCCCCTCCCACATTACCTTGCTGTTGATTTCTCTCAACCTGTGGATGTCTTCCATTATATCGTACTGTGGCGTTATTTCGCCTCTTCAAAACTTTAGCACCATGATATACATTTAAACCAATTGTATCGTGGGGTTCTGGTTCTTCGACTAATAATCCCCCCCGACTTATATCCACATCGAGATACTCAGCAATTAATGTAATAAATATACCACCTCCTATTATACTTTGCGGTCTCATCCCCTTAACCATAGCTGATAAATAATAACCCACATAATAAGGTATACTTACAGCGCTTTGTGGGTCTCGAATACACATGTGGTAAAATAAATCCTGTTCATTTACCTTTTCTTTATTCTTACCTCGTTGTGTAATCGAATTGGCTAAAAACCTGTGAATTACTCTTAATTCAGCTCTATCTATATCCAAATAAGAGTAATTTCCCCCTTTAAATCGGTGATGGCTAGTCATTTGACTCCATACACCATGCGTATCAAAATTTTCATCAATTTTCCTACCATTTAGTATCAACCCTCGACAATCGGCAGATGCTAGCTCCTCAGGCATATATATACGTAAGGCCTGAGCCATGTCTAGTAGAGACATGTGGCGCATCGAACCTCCTAACAAAAATCTAATAAAAGATCGATTGGTTAAACTAGCTACCCGATCATTTATTTCTATACTACACAATAATTCTTCGCACCATACTTTATATACAGGTCTACGCATGTTGAATAATCGTACCCAATCGTTAAAAGTAGAATTACCATACCTCTGTGTAAGTAATTCCCTAATTGGCTTGGCCAATTCTATGGCTTCTAATGGTTTCCATTCTATTACCCTAGGTACTTCAACAGCTTTAGAATGAAGAGTATGCAAGCCCCTTTGATATTTTGGATAATCTATCCAACGTCTGTCAAATCTCAAGTTCAGGTGCAAATTTTCCACGTGCATATCTGAGAATGTCATAACTGGATGAGGTATATCTTGTTTATAATAGCTATCAACATCCTGTTGTTCCGCATTCTCAGAAGGAACAATGCGAGCTTGGGATGAAGATTCACCCCTTTCAGTCTGCAAAACACATCAAACACAATTTTTGTGCATCCAAATATGCATTAGTGTCAGCAAAATCATCAATCAAAATAATTACAATGACATATTCAATTTATATCAAACTTATGCTCATTTTTATATTTTTATCAAATCTACACTTTTTCAAATAAGCATATACGAAAATGTTCGCCAAGTTCATAAGCATTCAACTCAAATAACATGTCAAAATAATTATTATTAGCAATTAAATAAGTTTCAAATGACATTATCTCTCAAAAATCAAGTTCATGAATTTTAGACTTGAAAAAGTCCACTTTAATTCTCAAAAACCATGTTTAGGCTCAAAGTTTGGATCATTTAACTACCTAAACATATTACACTACTTAATTTAGCAACAATTCAAGACAAAAATTGGTCATAACATGTTTATATCAAAAAGCCCCAAATTGCTCAAGAACACAAACCCTAGATTACTCAAAATTTGAAGTTTAAGGCTTCTAATCATGTTAAATAGTATCAATCTGGGTTATACAAGCATAATACATAAACAATTTAAGTATAATTACACTAAAAAACATCAAAATCGAATTGGGTATAAAATTGTTCAAGAACACTAATTTTCGGATTAAATGGTGTTTTGGTGTAGAAATTTACCGTTTTTCTTGAGTAATTCCTTGATAGCATCCTTCTCAACATGATTTTAGTAAAAAATGTGATGATTTTTGGTGAAAATTTTCGATTTTGGGAGTGTTTTTCGCTGTATTTTCGCAGTATTTTTTTGTGTGGTGTGTGGACTGATCTGTTTCTTTACGTTTTATTATTTTCTGGATTTTGCAAGCTCCGCGACTGGCGGTGTTTGCCCTTTACAAACTTCGCGAGTCGCGGCCTCTTTTTTTTTCTTTCTTTTTTTATATAAAAATCTTAACTTATAAAACAATTAATTAATTAATTTTAAAATTTTGTTTCCCTTGTTATTTAGGACGAGGTCGTTTCGGAACGATGTCCTAGTCCGTCCCTCGACAAAATTTTAAAATTTTTCTATTTAAAGCGCGGTTTTAAAAGCTTAGATTTTTGGGTTTTTTAATGTTTTTGGCATACTTTAATTCAATAAGATTAAAAATAATGATAATAAAAGTTCTCGTCCCTCCCTTGGGTAAAGCAATTTCGGTTCAAAGACCTAGTCTTCAACTCACGACGAATTTTAAAAATCATATTTTTAACTTACAAAATAAAGTAAATTTTTGTTTTTAAATTCACACCAAACTTAAATTTAAAATGCATAAAATTAAAAAAATCACACCAAACTTAATTAAAAATTCATATTATAAATTCACACCAAACTTAAATTTTATTTTTGTTTTTATACATACAAACTTATATTAAAAATATTAATTTTCCAAATATTTACAATTTTAAAAGTTTACAATATTTATTTAATATTAATTTATTAATTTTAAAAACATGGTAAAAATTAAAAATCTTTTTGGCTTTTATCCCACTTTAATCAATCAAATATTATCAAAAATATGCGCCCCTCTTTTCGGTAAAGTAATTTCGGTTCCATGACCTAATTTAACTCATGACGAATTTTTGAAATATTTTGGGTTGATTGATTAAAGATATTTATACCTTAAGAATAAACGTTAAATTTCACAGTGATGTAATAAATTTTTGTATGATATCAATAATTTCGGTCGCAAGACCTAATTTTATTGAATACCAATTTAATACTTTATAGCGAACAAATTAGCGTTTATTATCAAAAGGTTAAAAATAAAAATAAAAATAAAAATAAAAATAAAAACTGTACAAACTTACCTGTGAAATATAATTCTTAGTGATATGCTCTAGCCCACTCATAAGATAGTCAGAATAATTGATTTTCCATGGCTACATAGGCGTAACCTCGAGTATTTAATGTTTTTTTCTTCTAAACATATGAACGGTCCGTCTCTGCGTAAAGTAACAAATTCGGTATTTGAATAGGTTTGATTATTTGAACATTTACCTTCGTGTGACCATTTTCCGCATTTGTGAGATTTTTCAAGGTGTCGTGCTCTTCTTTTCGCTGCGGATTTTGATTTTCCTTTACCAAATTGTAACTTATTATCTTCGAATCTGGATTCTTTTCTTACTCCGTCCAATTTACCTCTGATTAATGATACTATTTCACTCGGAAGTGTGTCATTATTACGTTTAGTGATCAAAGCATGTAGCATTAGACCATGGTTTAGTTCACAGGAAGTCTTCATTTCGTAAAAACCTAAAAAAAAATAAAAATTCAGAATGGGGGGAGAAGACTAGTTCTTTAGGGTCTGCTAGGGAAAGACCATTCGGGTTCCATTTTCGAGAACTACACGAAAACAGAAAATCTAACTCTATTAGAAATACATATTTATCCTTAAAAGACTTGATTCTCACCACACTTAGTTAGCTGTGGTGTCGAAATTGTGATTAACTTCGTTGTCAACTTCCATCGGACCATGTATGTAATGTTTAACTCTATGACCATTAACCTTAAATTCAATCCCATTTGAATTTATTAATTCTATAGTTCCGTATGGGAAAACTCTTTTGACTATGAATGGTCCAGACCATCTTGATTTCAATTTTCCAGGAAATAGCTTGAATCGTGAATTGAAAAGAAGAACTCTGTCTCCTTCCTTAAATTCTTTTGAACTTCTTATTCTTTTATCATACCATTTCTTCGTTCTTTTCTTATAGATTAACGAATTTTCGTATGCTTCTTGTCTTAATTCTTCTAATTTGTTTAATTGACTTAACCGTAGACGTCCAGCTTCATGTAAATCAAGATTACATGTCTTCAAAGCCCAAAATGCTTTGTGTTCAATTTCTACTGGAAGATGACATGCTTTTCCATAAACGAGTCTAAAAGGTGTGGTTCCAATTGGAGTTTTGTAGGCTGTTCTAAAAGCCCAGAGTGCATCCTCCAACTTAATGGACCATTCCTTCGAATTTGATCCTACGGTTTTCTCTAGAATACGTTTTAAAGCTCGATTGGTATTTTCAACTTGTCCACTTGTTTGTGGATGATATGCAGTGGAGATTTTATGAGTTACTCCATATCTTTTGAGAACTTTCTCAAGTTGATTATTACAAAAATGAGTTCCCCGATCACTTATTAAAGCTTTCGGTGTTCCAAACCTTGCAAAAAGACGTTTTAAAAAGTTGACTACAACTCGTGCATCGTTAGTTGGGAGAGCTTGTACTTCCGCCCATTTAGATACATAATCAATGGCTACGAGAATGTAGAGATTATTATGAGATTTCGAAAATGGACCCATAAAGTCAATACCCCAAATGTCAAATACTTCACATACTTGAATGACATTTTGTGGCATTTCATCACGTTGACTTATTTTTCTGGTCCTTTGACATGCATCACAGGATTTGCAAAGAAGGTGTGCATCTTTGTAAATTGTAGGCCAATAGAATCCAGCATCATAAACTTTTCTTGCTGTGAGTTGAGGCCCATAATGCCCTCCTGTTGGTCCTGTGTGACAATGTTTTAAGATTTTACTAGCTTCATCTTCGAATACACATCGGCGTATTATTCCATCGGGACAACTTTTAAACAGATGTGGATCTTCCCAGAAATAGTGTTTTATATCACTAAAGAATTTCTTTCATTTTTGGTACGACAATCCTTTTTCAAGGAATCCACATACTAAGTAGTTTGCATAGTCTGCAAACCATGGAATTTCATTATAATCTATCTTCAATAGATATTCATCAGGAAAGTTGTCTTGTATGGCCGATTTATTTAGAACTTCTAAGTCGGGATTTTCAAGACGAGAAAGATGATCAGCGGCGAGATTTTCTGCTCCTCTTTTATCTCGGATTTCAATATCGAACTCTTGTAAGAGTAAGATCCATCGGATTAATCTTGGTTTAGCATCTTGTTTCGAAAATAGGTATCTAAGAGCAGAATAGTCGGTATAGACCACCGTTTTTGCTAGAACGAGATATGAACGAAATTTGTCAAAAGCAAAGACAATAGCAAGGAGTTCTTTTTCAGTAGTTGTGTAATTTGTTTGTGCTCCTTGTAACGTCTTACTAGCATAATATATAGGTTGAAATCGTTTTTCAATCCTTTGTCCTAAAACGGCTCCCATTGCAAAATCACTTGCATCGCACATTAGTTCGAATGGTAGATTCCAATTTGGTGTTATCATGATCGGCGCATTAGTGAGTTTCTCTTTAAGAATATTAAAAGATTTGATGCATTCATCTGAAAAGATGAATGGAGCATCTTTTTCTAGGAGTTTATTCATAGGAGTGGCAATTTTAGAAAATTTTTTATGAAACGTCGGTAAAAACCGGCATGCCCTAGAAAACTCCTAACTCCTCTAACATTGGTGGGATGTGGAAGTTTAGCAATTACATCTACTTTAGCTCTATCCACTTCAATTCCTTCCTTTGAGATTTTATGACCAAGAACGATGCCTTCTTTAACCATGAAATGGCATTTCTCCCAATTAAGTACTAGATTTGATTGTTCGCATCTAATAAGCATTCGTTCCAGATTAATTAGACATGATTCAAATGTATCACCGAAGACTGTAAAGTCATTCATGAAAACTTCCATGCATTCTTCTATCATGTCGTGAAAAATCGCCATCATGCACCTTTGAAAGGTTGCAGGGGCGTTGCAAAGTCCAAATGGCATGCGTTTGTAAGCAAAAGTACCATAAGGGCATGTGAATGTGGTTTTCTCTTGGTCTTCGGGTGCTATTGGAATTTGAAAATATCCGAAAAATCCATCAAGAAAATAATAGTAACTATTTCCGGCTAATCTTTCCAACATTTTATCAATGAAAGGTAAGGGAAAGTGATCTTTTCTGGTGGCGTCATTTAATTTTCTATAATCAATACACACACGCCATCCTGTTACAGTCCTAGTAGGAATAAGCTCATTTTTCTCATTTGTAATGACAGTCATGCCACCCTTCTTAGGCATGCATTGTACTGGGCTTACCCATGGACTATCAAAAATTGGATAAATTAAACCCACAACTAGCAGTTTAATAATTTCTTTCTTAACTACATCTTGCATATTAGGATTTAGTCTTCGTTGGCATTGCACATACGTTTTATGACCTTCTTCCATAAGGATTTTATGTGTGCAATACGAAGGACTTATTCCTTTAATATCATGAATCTTCCATGCAATGGCTGGTTTATGAGCTTTTAAAACAGAAATGAGTTGAGATTTTTCATTTTCAGTAAGAGAAGACGATATTATTACAGGTAATTCAGATTCACCATGTAAATAAGCGTATTCCAAATGGTTTGGAAGTGGCTTTAACTCTAATGTCGGAGGTTTTTCTATCGATTATTTATATCGATATCTGTCTTCTTCTTTTAGCATTTGAATTTCTTATGTTGTTGGTTCATATCCATTAGCCATTAGTGTAGCTAATATTTCAGCTTCATCAATTGGTTCAGTACCTTCTCCTAAAGAACATTCTCTAGTTCCTTGTAATTCTGGAAATTCTTCTAACAATTCTGCATGTGATTCTCTAGTTTGAATATAATAACATGTATCATCTGCAGATTGCGGTTGTTGCATTTCTCTATCAACTGAAAAGGTAACACTCTCGTCCTCTATACTTAGGGTCAATTTCTTACCAAACACGTCTATCATTGCTTTAGCCGTGTTTAAGAATGGTCTTCCTAATATGAGAGGAACTTGAGAATCTTCTTCCATGTCCAGAACAACAAAATCTACTGAAAATACTAAAGTACCAACTTTAACTAGCATGTTTTCCATTATCCCTCTAGGATATTTTACTGATCGATCGGCTAGTTGTATACTTATTCTTGTTGGTTTTAATTCTCCAAGGTCTAGTTTAGTGTATAGTGAATACGGCATTAAATTTATACTAGCACCTAAGTCTGCCAATGCTTCTATTGAACTAAGACTTCCCAGAAAACATGGAATTGTGAAACTTCCTGGATCAGATAATTTTTCTGGTATCTTATTCAACATCACTGCTGAACAATTAGCATTCATAGTAACAGCCGAGAGTTCTTCCATTTTCTTTCTATTCGTGATTAGATCTTTCAGAAATTTAGCATATCTAGGCATTCCTGAAATTACATCAATGAAAGGAAGATTTACATTTATTTGTTTAAACATATCCAAGAATTTGGATTGCTCGGCTTCAAGTTTCTCTTTTTTCATTTTACTCGGGTAAGGAAATGGTGGTTGGTATGGTTTAACATAAGGTTTAGACTTAACTGTGTTATCTTCAATAACCTTTTCAACTACCGGTTCTTTTTCCTTATCTTGCTCAGGTAGTGGTTCTTGTGGAGTAGGAATAGCTTCATCAGAAATTACAGGTATTTCAGGTGGTTTAAGTGTTGTACCACTTCTTGTGGTAATGGCTTTAGCTGTTTCATTCCGGGGGTTAGCATTTGTATCACTAGGTAAACTTCCCAGTTTTCTTTCACCTATTAACCTTGCTAGGTTACTTACTTCTTGTTCCAGATTTTGAATAGAAGCTTGTTGATTTCTAAATGCTTGAGCATTTTGTTCATTAGTTTGTTTTTGAGATGTGAAAAATTGCGTTTGAGATTCAACTAGCTTCGTCATCATATCTTCTAAATTCGGCTTTTTATCATCGGTTTGTGGTGGTTTGTTTTGAAAATTAGGTCTTTGCTGATTGTAAGTATTATTGGATACTTGTTGATTGCTAGGACCTTGTTGGTTGTTGTATGGAACATTTCGGTTATAATTCTGGTTTTGATTGTAAATTGGTCTTGGCGGTTGATAATTATTCTGATAATTATTTCCAGGCCTTTGGTTTATGTATGAAATATTCTCTCTTTGTTCCATTGTTAGTTCAATACTAAGACAATCTTTTGTCAAATGTGGTCCTCCACACTGCTCACAACTAATTCGTATTGAGTGGATATATTTAGTCATCTTTTCCATACGTCTCTCGACAGCATCTATCTTTGCTGAAATGGAATCTAAGTCATGGCTAGAATCGGCTCTAGCTGCTTTAGATGATCTAACGATATCTTTTTCTTGGTGCCACTCATGTAAGTGAAAAGCAGTGTTATCAATAATTTTATAAGCATCAGTTTCTGTTTTCTTCATAATAGAACCACCAGCTGCTATATCAATGTCTTTCCTTGTAGTGATGTCGTATCCTTGGTAGAATATTTGTACTATTTGACAGGTGTCTAAACCATGTTGCGGACATCCTCTTAATAACTTTCCAAATCTTGTCCAAGCCTCATATAGAGTTTCATTTGGTTTCTGTGTGAACGTAACAATTTCTCCTTGAAGTCTTACGGCTTTAGATGCCGGAAAGAATTATTTAAGAAAATTTTCAACTAAAAAATCCCATGTATCGATCGCCCCTTCAGGTAACGATTCCAACCAATCTTTGGCTTCTCCCTTTAAAGTCCAGGGAAATAACATGAGATATATCTGTTCATCCTCAACTTCTCGAATTTTAAATAGTGTGCAGATCCTATTAAAGGTACGAAGATGTTCATTTGGATCTTCCTTCGGCGCACCACTAAATTGGCATTGATTAGTCACCATGTGTAGAATTTGTCCTTTGATTTCATAATCTGGCGCATTAATGTCTGGATGAGTAATTGCGTGACCTTGGCCAGTGCATTTAGCTCTCATTCGGTCTTCCATACTTAAAGGTTCCAGATTTTTCATAATTGAATTTGTTGAATCTGAATCAATAGAGGATTCTGATTTAATGGTTCGTTCCTCAACAATCTCTGTTTGAATAATTGGTGGTTCCGGAGGAAAGATTAATGGTTCAGGATCTATGAATTGTCCCTGAATATTCTCCGGATTCTCAATTGTGAGGTCGGGTTCAAAAAATAGATTATTGGAAATTTGAATTGGAGTACCTGGTCGACTGGATGACGATTCTAAAGAAAAATCAACGGCGGTAATATTAGCTAGATGTCTTGATCGAGTTACAGGTGGTGAACGTACAAAAGGTGGTGAACATCTTGCTCGGTGCATTCACTGAATATCCTATTAGTTTTTAAAAGGAAAGAAAAATTATATAAGTTATCCAATTAATAGACTTTTCTGATTTTGCCCACCTTTCGAATAGCCAAAAGATGCAGCAGAGGGGCAGGATTCATTTGGTCTCAATATAATTGAGTACTGTTTGGCTCCAATAACCCGGTCCACGTACAAATCCAACTATTACTACGAACCAGAAAATTTTGATGTCTATCAATTTAACCACTTAAAATAAATTTTCGTAATTTTAAGAAATTTAGATAAGAAATAAAAATCTATGTCCTAAAACTAGAATTGCGAGAAATAAGAAAGAAAAAGAGCGCGTCGAAAAAGGTCGAAAAAGAAAAGAATTGAAAAATAAAAGGCGCCGAAAAATAAGAAAGAAAAAGAGTGACTTATGAAACTTTAAAACACTCGACTAACCCAACCTTATTACTATCACTAACTTAAAATTAAAATTGCAAATTGAGATTACTAATTGGAGTGATAATTGATACATAAGTAAAAGGCGTCGAAAAATTAAAAATAAGAAATAAGAAAGTAGCGCGTTGAAACCTAAAAAGGAACTAAAAACTAAAAATTAAAAGTTGCGTCTAAAAATATTAAATCTTTAAAGCGTAAAACTATATCCCAAATGGCAATATCTTAAAAGGAACTAAAACTTAAAGAGGCGTCGCAAAATTCTAAAGCACTTAGATCTTAGTCTAAAGAAAAAGCACTTAAGGGATTTTACGGCAAAGCCTAAAAATCTAAAAGTAAAAATAATTATGGCAAAAACTAAGCTTAAAACTAAAAATGAGCGAAAAATACAAAAATTACGCTAAAACGAATAAAAAGGGACAAAATATAAAAATATACTAAAAGTTGTAAAAAGTACAATTTTTATAAAAAAATATTATTTTTATATTATTTATTTTATAAAACTATTAATTTTATAAATTAATAAAACTAAATAAAACTAAATAAAACAAAATAAACTAATTAAAACTAAATATTATAATAATAATAATACCCTAATTAGGGTTTAAAATTAATAATAATAATAATTATCCCGTAATTAATGCTGTTAGGGTTTCTGTGTGGCCCGTGTCAGACGGCTCCGCGACTTGCGGTTGGCCCGGTTCAATATCTCCGCGAGTAGCGGAGGTTACAGGTTCACGTGCACCAGGTTCAAATTTCAACAGGTCAGTTTTTTATTTATATATATATTTTTTTATTTTTCTGTTTTTAGTATTTATATAAAATATTTATATTAATTAAATAAAATCTTATGTTTTTTTAAAAACTAAAATAAAAAGAGAAATACATAAAAATCTTAAAACTAGATTTATATGTATATTTTTTTTAGGTTTTTTAATTTTTATGTTTTAAATAAAAACAAAATATTTAAATAAAACTTATATTTTTATAAAATAAAAATAAAGAAACTTCATAAAACTTAAATATTTAACAAACTCTTAAAAATATTTATATTTTTCTTTTTCTTTTTATATTTTTGAATATTTAAAACGTATTTTTACAAAAGCGTATTTTTTTATAAAAGTAAACTAAAAATAAATTTTTTTTTCTTATATATTAGCGTTGCGCTTCCGGCGTTTAAGCTAGATTTTAAGTTCACCGGCAGCGGGGCCAAAAATACTTGATGTTTAAAGCTAAGGGGTATAAAATACTGTTAAATTTTACTAGGAAATACTATTAAATACGATACAATTTTACACAAGATATTTATTTATTTATAGAATGGATATACTTAAACTTTGCTACAACACTTATAGGCAGTGTACCTAATCGTACAGTAGTGTAGTTTTTAGTAAGTCCGGTTCTTTCCACAGGGAATCTTTTAAACAAAGCTTAACGCTATATTAGTTTTATTTTATAAAAATACAAATATATATAAGTAATATTATTATTATAAAGGGGGGTTTTTACCGTTTAATGACCGGTTTGTCGATTTTTAAAACTTTAGTCGCAGTTAAAACCTAATGTAAAATATTAAAAATAAATACAAGACTTAATTTAAAGCGTAAAGTAAATAACGATAATGAAATTGCGATAATTAAAAGTGCAATTAGATACAATTACAATAAATAAAAGTACGATAATTAGAAGTGCAATTAAATATAAAATAAAGGAAATTAAATATGAAATAAAAGAATTATGCTTATTTAAACTTCCGTAATCATGATATTTAACGTGTTGATTTTAGTTTATTCCCATGGGTTAATTGTTCTTTGTCCTGGATTATTTAATGTCCATACGGATTTGTCCATAATAGTCCATCAGTCATAAATATAAAGAGCGAAAGCCTTCGTTAAATTATTCTTATTCCCGAAGTCAAATATTCCAACTAATTAGGGATTCGAATTGTAACAAGGTTTTAATACTTTGTTTAATGAATACACCAGGTTATCGACTGCGTGTAAACCAAGGTTTTACTACTTTGTTAACAATTACACCAATTACTCTTGAATGTAATTCACCCCTGTTTCAACAAGTCTATTAACTATTAATCCAGTTCCGTGTCCGGTAAAATGAATAATTATTGGTATGTATAGATATCCCGCCCACCGTACCCAGTCAAGCGTATGTGGTTATATATAAATACGTCAAATTATAAGTTTGTATATTAAATTAACAAGGTATTGTTTAGTTAATATAAAACCCATTAAGAGCCCATAGTCTAATTTCTACAAGTGTCGTTCTTTTATCCAAACCCCAATTATGGTACAAAGCCCAATTACCCAATTTTAGTAATTAGCCCAACATCATGATTACTTCGATTTAAATAAGCATAATAATAACTTAGCTACGAGACATTAATGAAAATAATATAAACATAACTTACAATGATTAAAAATAGCGTAGCGTTACACGGGCAGAATTTCGACTTACACCCTTACAACATTCGCTAACATACCCTTATTATTAGGATTTAAAATTAAAATTAAAATTAAAATATAAATATAAATATTTACGTATACATATATAGAGAGAGATTGATTTTTTTGATATTTTTTACGATCAAACTGTGTTTGCTTTTATAGGCAGTTTTTGAAATTGGGGCTCCGCGAGTCGCGTAATTTTAGGCCTTCAAACTCCGCAAGTCGCGGAGTTTGTAAAACCAGCTCACACCATTTTGTCTTTTAATTTGTCGACGTTTTTTTTAAATATAAATATAATATAATATATATACTAATTTTAAGAATTAATTATATATTATATTATATTTATGTGCATAGTTGACTTGTAATTTTTAGTCCGTTACGTCGAGCGTTGAGAGTTGACTCTGGTCCTGGTTCCGGATTTTCGAACGTCCTTGCGTACAATTTAATATCTTGTACTTTGCATTTTGAATTTTGTACTCTTGTAATTTCGAGACGTTTCTTATCAATAATTGGAACCTCTTTGATTGTATTTTGTACTTTTGAACTTTTTGGTCGTTTGCGTCTTCAATTCATCGAATCTGTCTTTTGTCTTCACCTTTTATTATTTAAACGAATATTACTTGTAAATAGGACAATTGCAACTAAAAGATTGTCTTTCTTGAGGAATAATGCTATGAAATATATGTTCGTTTTTAGCATTATCACGGATAATGCTAAGGCTAGTGTATGCTAGCTTTTATTAGTACGATGCTGGATATGTGTATTGTCTACTCATGGGTACACTATAACCAGTTACCTTTTATACTATCCTAACGGCGCTATCAAAGACATGTCACTGGGTAATACCTAAAGGGTTGAAGATTCTGAATAGACAGCAACACCGCATATCCCCGACGCCAGGGCAACATGACTACATGAATACGCTAGACGGCTCATCAATGGGAGCGACCCGGTAAGGTGGCGTGTTAATGATCCTTAAGGTATAAACTTTCTTAAGCATAGCTAGAAGTAAACGATATATGGTAACCGAGAGACTTGTCGTGTTTCAATGCGTTCGTTAAAGATTAGTAAAAGATCAGTTAGGTTCTTATTTAAAAGAAATTGAACCATGAAGAACATCATAGCCAAATTTACAAATGTAAATTCCATGAACACGTTCGGTTATCCTAACGGTCCAATCCTTTATGATTTAAACAAACAGTTCCTGAATTATCTAATGAATCCCTCAAGTTTAGTACAATGCATGAGACCGCGTTATGGTGTAAATGTACATTATCCACACTGAGACCATTTCCATGGCCACACATGGCAGAGGAATAGAGTATTACAACTGACTACAGTAACATAGCCTGATGTAGTGACCCGAAAAAATCGTCATTGACGGCGCCGTCTACTTAGGTCCCGTCACGTGGTCATAAGTCTTTAAAACAACGTTTGGCCAAAATATGTCGCATTCATTTCAAAAGTAAGGATGTTTGAAAGTTTACAAAGTAGATCCACGACAAAACGTGTTACAACGTTTTAAGTACAATTGAAACCTATGCGACACAATTTAAGTTAAGTTAAAAGACTCTCCATGTATGCATGTATACTCGACATCCAAGCATGTATCAAAAAGAGTGCAGAAGCATGTATCATGTAGTGACCCGAACTTTTCCATGTTTATATATATTAATTGAGATTGATATTTACATGATTAAATGTTTCCAACATGTTAAGCAATCAAACTTGTTAAGACTTGATTAATTGAAATATGTTTCATATAGACAATTGACCACCCAAGTTGACCGGTGATTCACGAACGTTAAAACTTGTAAAAACTATACGATGACATATATATGGTTATATATATAGTTAACATGTTTTTATTATAAGTATGTATCTCATTAGGTATTTTAACAATGAGTTATATACATAAAAATGAGACTATTAATTTAAGAAACTCGAAAACGATATATATAACGATTATCGTTATAACAACGTCTTACTAGGTACATATGAATCATATTAAGATATTGATACACTTGGTTAATTATGTTAAATGATAAGTAAATATATTATTAAGTGTATTAACAACGAAATACATATGTAAAAATAAGACTACTAACTTAATGATTTCGAAACGAGACATATATGTAACTATTATCGTTGTAATGACATTTAACTGTATATACATCATACTAAGATATATTATATATCATAATATCATGATAATATAATAATTTAACATCTCATTTGTTATAATAAACAATGGGTTAACAACATTCAACAAGATCGTTAACCTAAAGGTTTCAAAACAACATTTACATGTAACGACTAACGATGACTTAACGACTCAGTTAAAATGTATATACATGTATTGTTTTAATATGTATTCATACACTTTTGAAAGACTTCAAGACACTTATCAAAATACTTCTACTTAACAAAAATGCTTACAATTACATCCTCGTTCAGTTTCATCAATAATTCTACTCGTATGCACCCGTATTCGTACTCGTACAATACACAGCTTTTAGATGTATGTACTATTGGTATATACACTCCAATGATCAGCTATTAGCAGCCCATGTGAGTCACCTAACACATGTGGGAACCATCATTTGGCAACTAGCATGAAATATCTCATAAAATTACAAAAATATGAGTAATCATTCATGACTTATTTACATGAAAACAAAATTACATATCCTTTATATCTAATCCATACACCAACGACCAAAAACACCTACAAACACTTTCATTCTTCAATTTTCTTCATCTAATTGATCTCTCTCAAGTTCTATCTTCAAGTTCTAAGTGTTCTTCATATATTTTACAAGTTCTAGTTACATAAAATCAAGAATACTTTCAAGTTTGCTAGCTCACTTCCAATCTTGTAAGGTGATCATCCAACCTCAAGAAATCTTTGTTTATTACAGTAGGTTATCATTCTAATACAAGGTAATAATCATATTCAAACTTTGGTTCAATTTCTATAACTATAACAATCTTATTTCAAGTGATGATCTTACTTGAACTTGTTTTCGTGTCATGATTCTGCTTCAAGAACTTCGAGCCATCCAAGGATCCGTTGAAGCTAGATCCATTTTTCTCTTTTCCAGTAGGTTTATCCAAGGAACTTAAGGTAGTAATGATGTTCATAACATCATTCGATTCATACATATAAAGCTATCTTATTCGAAGGTTTAAACTTGTAATCACTAGAACATAGTTTAGTTAATTCTAAACTTGTTCGCAAACAAAAGTTAATCCTTCTAACTTGAATTTTAAAATCAACTAAACACATGTTCTATATCTATATGATATGCTAACTTAATGATTTAAAACCTGGAAACACGAAAAACACCGTAAAACTGGATTTACGCCGTCGTAGTAACACCGCGGGCTGTTTTGGGTTAGTTAATTAAAAACTATGATAAACTTTGATTTAAAAGTTGTTATTCTGAGAAAATGATTTTTATTATGAACATGAAACTTGTAACATCCCGCCTTTTTCCATTTACTTTTCCGTTATACTAATTTAAACTCCGTTATATGTTTATAACATCTCCCGTTAATAAGGTAATTCACGCACCTGATCCAAATTAGAGGGACTAAACTTGCCAAGAGGCCAAAGATTTGACTAGGTCAACTAGTCAAACCTTCAACCTCCTCCTCTCATTTCAACATCTCCATCTTTCTTCTACTCCCTTTTTCTCTCAAGAACACCAATAAGAATCCATCATCTAAATTCGGATTAGGAAGCTAGCAACAAAACAAATTGCAAATTCGTGATCCTTGCATCTTCCTCTTCGATTCCATACCGATTTCATTACATTTGGGTAACTTTCTAAAATCACTAGATTTTGCGTTCTTGATGTTTTTAACTTATAAAAGTGTTAATTAGTGTCTATGGCTCAAGTCTAACATGAATATATGATTTATATGCTCGATCTCGTTGTTTTAGTGTAACAAGCATGAACTTGAATTTTGTTGTGTTGTTCTTGAATTTAGGATGATCATATGTTGCTAGATGTTAAAAGTTGATGTTTTAATTGTGTTACTAGCATCACTAGCTTCAATTTGATGTGTAGGTTGCCTTAGAAAACTTCATGAACTTGATTATTGATTTTGGTGAATTTGGGTTAGGGTTTGATGAACTTGAAATGGACTTTTGATGCATTGAATGCCATGGATTATTATTGGTAAGTGTTTAATTGGATTGTATGCTCGATTACCTACAAAACGGCATATTATATGTATGCATTAAATGCCCGAATCATAAATGTGCACTTATCAAATTTGTGTATTAAATGTGTGCATTAATTGATCATTTACTTTGGAAAGCCGATTGTTACAAATAACATTTTTGGTTGGTGAAATGTATTTAGATGTGTTCTTTGTCAAATTACCTTTCTAACGATATAAGATACGAGTTCTAAGTATTAGCGGTTTGTGAGTTATGCTTGAAAGTATTTGGAATTGAGACTTGGACATTTGAGACTGACCAGGTACCAGTTCCCGTGTATTGTCGCGGCGCGACAATTTGAGGCCGCGGCGCGGCCTAAGCCGTGTCCAGTTTCTGACCTCTTTGGTCAAAATACGAAAAATGTTTGGCACACTATGGACCTCCGATTCACATGAGACTTGTTCTAACATGCTTATATATGAATAAAAACCTCAGAAAAATAGTTCGGGACCCGACCCGAACGTGTTGACTTTCGTTGACTTTAACCGACCAAAGTTTGACTTTTTGTCAAACTTAACCAAATGATTGTGCAACCTTTCTAACTTGTTTCTGTACTTGTATCTTGCATGAAACTTGACAATTTGATTCACATGCTACATAATCGAGTCGTAACGAGCCATAGGACTAATTGAACATCTTTGACCTATCGTGTTTACCGTTATTGATACGACCTATTTGTTTAGGTCAAGACTAGCACTATCCTTCGCACACGTTATTTTGTGAAGTACTTTTCGTACGTGCACTCAAGGTGAGATCATAGTCCCACTTTTACTCTTTTGCACTTACATTTGGGATGAGAAAAACATAAACGTTTCGTTTTACTAAGTGAACACAAGTACAGGAAAACAAACATTCTACATACGAGTTTGAACAAAAATCCTCAATTCGATTATCATTAGTTACACTTGCCGAGTGTAAGCGAGAACTTATGTTATATGGCCATATGGGTTTGACAAACCCTCATTCAAACGGTTCGCTACCGTTTACGAATGGAATATATTTTCGAGAAACAGTGTATGTTCAAACACTATTGTGATGGGGTTCTATGGAAGGAATGTTAAGCATTGATAATTGGGTGCTTGTGAAACAAACTTTTGGAATGTATTACTATTATCTCATTGTTGCAAATCTTGTGGTTCACTTGTACTTACTTACTCAAACCTATGATTTCACCAACGTTCGTTGACAGATTTCTATGTTTTTCTCAGGTCCTTGAACGATACATGATACATGCTTCCGCTCTTTATTTTGATACTTGCATTGGATGTCGAGTATATATGCATACATGGAGCGTCTTTTGGCTACTTTTAAATTGTGTCGCATAAGTTTCATTTGTACTTATAACTTTGTAACGCAACTTGTGGTGGAACTATTCTTGTAAACTTTGAACAATCTTTACATTTGAAATGAATGCGACATATCTTTTGGTCAAACGTTGTTTTAAAGACTTATGACCACGTAACGGGACCTAAGTAGACGGTGCCGTCAATGACGATTTTGTCGGGTCGCTACAGATGGTATCAGAGCGTTGGTTGTAGGGATTTAGAGTTCATTGGTGTCGACCCCGAGTCATAGGGTACATTGGTGAGTCTAGACTACAACCGACATATAGACTTGAAGTAGGAATTACTTAACTACTTGTGCATTTATACTCGAACGCTTCTACTCATATCTACTCTTAGTTCATCTTAATCTCACGTTGTTTAATTTGATTGACACGCCACCTTGACTATATGAAATGATGTCGAATGCACATATGAATCAGGGTAATATAATTTTCGGGATTATATTACGGTGACTCATATGAACGTTCCGACATTATGACATAAAGAATTTAAGGCGAGTCGAAGAAAAACTTCTCTTTATCTTTATTCTATATCACGGTTAGTATTATTGAGAATACTAATCAATGATATTCTTGTGTCTTGAAGGAACAATGGCTCCTCGTCGTGTACGCCGCAATGAAACTCCCGAACAAGCTCTCGAACGGATGATAGCTACCGCCGTAGATGCGGCCATGGCCGGTCACTCATCCAACAACAACAACAATAATAACAACAACCACAACAACAACAACAACAACAACAACAACAATGGAGCCGGTAACTCAAACGAGGGATGCTCCTATAAAGCTTTCATGGGGTGCAACCCTCACACTTTTGATGGAACCGGGGGACCGGTCGTGCTCACCCAATGGTTTGAGCAAACGGAAGCCGTCTTTAGCATAAGCGGTTGTCGAGACCAAGACAAGGTCAAATACTCCACTCACACCTTCGCCGGTGTCGCTCTTACATGGTGGAATACTTATGTACAATCGGTGGGTACCGATGAAGCTCACGCCCTCTCTTGGGCCGACTTGAGGGAAAAGATGATTGTCGAATATTTCCCTCGTGAAGAAACCCGAAGGCTCGAACAAGAGCTAAGAACTTTAAAGGCGATCGGAAATGATCTCAAGGCTTACAATCAACGATTTTCCGAACTAGCCTTGATGTGCCCAAATCTTGTGAACCCCGAAGCTTTAAGGGTTGAACTTTACATGGATGGTCTTCCAAAGAGTATCAAAAACGGAGTAATGTCATCCAAACCCACTAATCATCAAGAAGCTTTGAACATGGCCCGCAAATTGATAGAAACGGTTGACGAAATCGTAGTTTCGGCACCTAAGGCCGAGGATAAATCGGGCGGCAACAAAAGAAAGTGGGAACCCTCCCAATCAAACAACAACAACTTTGCTAAGAAGCCTTATACCTCCGACGGCAAGAAGGGTTATGCCGGGAACCTACCTCTTTGCAACAAATGCAACAAACATCACTTTGGCGAATGTAGTAAGTTAATTTGCCACCGGTGCCAAGGAGTTGGTCATAAGGCCAACGATTGTAAAAGTGCCACTCCCGTCGCTCGAAAGTGGCCCAATGCACCAAAGACGGGCACTTGTTACGAATGTGGCCAAACGGGTCATTATAGAAATGCATGCCCAAAGAAGAAAGATAACCCCAATACGCGCGGCCGAGCTTTCAACATCAACACCGAGGAAGCCCGAGATGATAATGAATTGGTCGCGGGTACGTTTCTTCTCAACAACACTTATGTTACTTGTTTATTCGATTCGGATGCCGATAAGAGTTTTGTATCCAAGACTTTGACTCACTCTTTTAACACTCCACCTCTTCCATTAGATACCACTTATACCATTGAAGTGGCTAATGGGAAACTATTAAGTGCCGACACATATTACCGGGGGTGTACGTTAAACATTTTGGGTAAGGAATTTGAAATTGACTTGATACCCATGGAACTAGGAAGCTTTGATGTAATAATTGGTATGAATTGGTTAGTCAAAACGAAATCTCACATCCTTTGTGATCTTAACGCAATCCGAATTCCTATCGAGAATGGTGAACCTTTGATTGTTTATGGCGATAAGAGTTGCACCAGACTCAACCTCGTTTTGTGCCTTAAGGTTAGAAAACTACTCCGTAAGGGTTGTTTTGCGATCCTTGCCCACGTTAAGAAAGTCGAGTCCGATGAGAAGCATATCGATGATGTGCCAATTGTTAGTGACTTTTCCGATGTATTTCCCGACGAATTGCCGGGTCTTCCACCTCATCGACCGGTTGAATTCCAAATTGATCTTATTCCGGGAGCCGCACCCGTAGCACGTGCACCGTATAGACTTGCTCCATCCGAAATGCAAGAATTGCAAAGTCAAATCCAAGAACTACTTGACCGTGGTTTTATCCAACCTAGCCATTCACCTTGGGGTGCTCCGATTTTGTTTGTTAAAAAGAAAGACGGATCCCTACGAATGTGCATTGATTATCGTGAACTAAATAAATTGACGGTTAAGAACCGATATCCTCTTCCTCGCATCGATGACCTCTTTGATCAACTACAAGGGTCTTGTGTATATTCGAAAATCGATCTCCGCTCGGGTTATCATCAATTAAGGGTTAAGGGGGAAGATGTCTCCAAAACCGCTTTCCAGACTCGTTATGGTAGTTATGAATTCCTTGTCATGCCATTTGGTCTCACTAACGCACCGGCGGTGTTCATGGATCTTATGAACCGCGTGTGCAAACCGTATCTCGATAAATTCGTTATTGTGTTCATCGATGATATATTGATCTATTCTAAAAATGAAGAAGAGCACGAACAACATCTCCGACTTGTGCTTGAACTCTTGAGACAAGAACGACTTTATGCCAAATTCTCCAAGTGTGAATTTTGGTTGAAGGAAGTTCAATTTCTTGGTCATGTTGTAAGTGATCAAGGTATTAAAGTCGATCCCACGAAAATCGAAGCCATTAGTAAATGGGAGACTCCTACTACTCCTACTCACATTTGTCAATTCTTGGGTCTCGCCGGGTACTATCGTAGATTCATCGAAAACTTCTCTTTGGTTGCACGTCCTCTAACCGCATTAACTCACAAGGGAAAGAAATTCATTTGGGCGACCGAGCAAGAATCCGCGTTTCAAATCTTGAAAACGAAGCTAACCACCGCTCCTATCTTGTCACTTCCCGAAGGCAATGATGACTTTGTTGTATATTGCGATGCCTCGAAACATGGTTTTGGGTGTGTATTGATGCAACGAACGAAAGTCATTGCTTATGCTTCTCGACAACTCAAAATTCATGAACGAAACTACACGACGCATGATCTCGAACTCGGAGCCGTTGTCTTTGCACTTAAAATGTGGAGACACTATCTTTATGGAACCAAGAGTACTATCTTTACCGACCACAAAAGTCTCCAACATTTTCGATCAAAAGCAACTAAACATGAGACAATGACGGTGGATTGAAACTTTGAACGATTACGATTGCGAGCTTCGTTACCATCCCGGGAAGGCAAACGTAGTAGCCGATGCCTTAAGTCGAAAAGAAAGAGCGGTGCCTCTTCGTGTCCGAGCCTTAAACATCACCATCCACACAAACCTTAATAGTCAAATTCGGGTAGCCCAAGACGAAGCTCTCAAGGATGAAAACATCTCTCTCGAACATTTGAACGTCCTCACCTCTCGATTCGAAGTTAAAGAAACCGGACTCCGATATTTCGCCGGAAGAATTTGGTTACCTAGTTATGGGAACTTACGAAGCCTTATTTTAGATGAAGCCCATAAGTCAAGGTATTCGATTCACCCCGGTGCCAATAAGATGTACCACGACCTTAAACAACTATATTGGTGGCCGAACATCAAAAGGGACGTAGCTACTTATGTTTCCAAGTGTTTGACATGTTCCAAAGTCAAAGCCGAACACCAAAGACCGTCCAGACTACTTCAACAACCCGAGATCCCACAATGGAAGTGGGAAAGAATAACGATGGATTTTATCACCAAACTACCAAAAACGACGGGCGGTTATGATACCATTTGGGTTATTGTTGACCGTCTCACCAAATCCGCACACTTCCTTGCCATGAAAGAAACGGACAAAATGGAGAAACTTGCACAACTTTACATTAAGGAGATCGTAGCCCGACACGGTGTACCTTTATCGATTATCTCCGACCGAGATGGCCGTTTCGTTTCTAGATTTTGGCGTACATTGCAAGAAGCGTTGGGAACGCGTTTAGACATGAGCACCGCATATCATCCTCAAACCGATGGACAAAGTGAACGTACAATTCAAACCTTAGAGGACATGTTACGAGCTTGCGTGGTTGATTTCGGAAAAGCTTGGGACAAGCACTTACCTCTCGCCGAGTTCTCTTACAACAATAGTTATCACGCGAGTATTAAAGCCGCACCTTTTGAAGCGCTATATGGCCGCAAATGTCGTTCACCTCTTTGTTGGGCCGAGGTAGGCGACGTGCAAATCACCGGACCCGAACTCATTCACGAAACCACCGAGAAAATCGTTCAAATCCGAGATAGGCTTAGGACGGCCCGAAGTCGTCAAAAGAGCTATACCGACAAACGACGCAACGATCTTGAATTTCAAGTCGGTGACCGAGTAATGTTAAAAGTCGCACCTTGGAAGGGTGTAATCCATTTTGGGAAACGCGGGAAGCTAAATCCGCGGTATATTGGTCCTTTCGAAATCTTGGAGCGTATTGGAACCGTTGCTTATCGTTTACATCTTCCGCCTCAATTAAACTCCGTTCATCCTACCTTCCATGTATCTAACTTGAAAAAGTGTCTTGCCGAACCCGATATCGTCATCCCTCTCGAGGAACTTACTATTGATGACAAACTTCATTTTGTGGAGGAACCGGTTGAAATTGTGGACACCTCCGTCAAGACATTGAAACAAAGCCGAATCCCGATTGTTAAAGTCCGTTGGAATGCCAAAAGGGGACCCGAGTTTACTTGGGAAAGACAAGATCAAATGCAAAGGAAGTATCCTCATCTATTCGTGAATTCAGAAACGCAAGATCTCGAGGAAGAAACAACGACTACTACGCCTACTTAAATTTCGGGACGAAATTTCTTTTAAGGAGTAGGTAATGTAACATCCCGCCTTTTTCCATTTACTTTTCCGTTATACTAATTTAAACTCCGTTATATGTTTATAACATCTCTCGTTAATACGTGTTTTAAATTATTTCGTTTAGGTAATTTACGCACCCGATCCAAATTAGAGGGACTAAACTTGCCAAGAGGCCAAAGATTTGACTAGGTCAACTAGTCAAACCTTCAACCTCCTCCTCTCATTTCAACATCTCCATCTTTCTTCTACTCCCTTTTTCTCTCAAGAACACCAACAAGAATCCATCATCTAAATTCGTATTAGGAAGCTAGCAACAAAACAAATTGCAAATTCGTGATCCTTGCATCTTCCTCTTCGATTCCATACCGATTTCATTACATTTGGGTAACTTTCTAAAATCACTAGATTTTGCGTTCTTGATGTTTTTAACTTATAAAAGTGTTAATTAGTGTCTATGGCTCAAGTCTAACATGAATATATGATTTATATGCTCGATCTCGTTGTTTTAGTGTAACTAGCATGAACTTGAATTTTGTTGTGTTGTTCTTGAATTTAGGATGATCATATGTTGTTACATGTTAAAAGTTGATGTTTTAATTGTGTTACTAGCATCACTAGCTTCAATTTGATGTGTAGGTTGCCTTAGAAAACTTCATGAACTTGATTATTGATTTTGGTGAATTTGGGTTAGGGTTTGATGAACTTGAAATGGACTTTTGATGCATTGAATGCCATGGATTATTATTGGTAAGTGTTTAATTGGATTGTATGCTCGATTACCTACAAAACGGCATATTATATGTATGCATTAAATGCCCGAATCATAAATGTGCACTTATCAAATTTGTGTATTAAATGTGTGCATTAATTGATCATTTACTTTGGAAAGCCGATTGTTACAAATAACATTTTTGGTTGGTGAAATGTATTTAGATGTGTTCTTTGTCAAATTACCTTTCTAACGATATAAGATACGAGTTCTAAGTATTAGCGGTTTGCGAGTTATGCTTGAAAGTGTTTAGAATTGAGACTTGGACATTTGAGACTGACCAGGTACCAGTTCCCGTGTATTGTCGCGGCGCGACAATTTGAGGCCGCGGCGCGGCCTAAGCCGTGTCCAGTTTCTGACCTCTTTGGTCAAAATACGAAAAATGTTTGGCACACTATGGACCTCCGATTCACATGAGACTTGTTCTAACATGCTTATATATGAATAAAAACTTCAGAAAAATAGTTCGGGACCCGACCCGAACGTGTTGACTTTCGTTGACTTTAACCGACCAAAGTTTGACTTTTTGTCAAACTTAACCAAATGATTGTGCAACCTTCCTAACTTGTTTCTGTACTTGTATCTTGCATGAAACTTGACAATTTGATTCACATGCTACATAATCGAGTCGTAACGAGCCATAGGACTAATTGAACATCTTTGACCTATCGTGTTTACCGTTATTGATACGACCTATTTGTTTAGGTCAAGACTAGCACTATCCTTCGCACACGTTATTTTGTGAAGTACTTTTCGTACGTGCACTCAAGGTGAGATCATAGTCCCACTTTTACTCTTTTGCACTTACATTTGGGATGAGAAAAACATAAACGTTTCGTTTTACTAAGTGAACACAAGTACAGGAAAACAAACATTCTACATACGAGTTTGAACAAAAATCCTCAATTCGATTATCATTAGTTACACTTGCCGGGTGTAAGCGAGAACTTATGTTATATGGCCATATGGGTTTGACAAACCCTCATTCAAACGGTTCGCTACCGTTTACGAATGGAATATATTTTCGAGAAACAGTGTATGTTCAAACACTATTGTGATGGGGTTCTATGGAAGGAATGTTAAGCATTGATAATTGGGTGCTCGTGAAACAAACTTTTGGAATGTATTACTATTATCTCATTGTTGCAAATCTTGTGGTTCACTTGTACTTACTTACTCAAACCTATGATTTCACCAACGTTTTCGTTGACAGATTTCTATGTTTTTCTCAGGTCCTTGAACGATACATGATACATGCTTCCGCTCTTTATTTTGATACTTGCATTGGATGTCGAGTATATATGCATACATGGAGCGTCTTTTGGCTACTTTTAAATTGTGTCGCATAAGTTTCATTTGTACTTATAACTTTGTAACGCAACTTGTGGTGGAACTATTCTTGTAAACTTTGAACAATCTTTACATTTGAAATGAATGCGACATATCTTTTGGTCAAACGTTGTTTTAAAGACTTATGACCACGTAACGGGACCTAAGTAGACGGCGCCGTCAATGATGATTTTGTCGGGTCGCTACAAAACTATATCCAAAAATTATGGTTAAACTCAAAGTGGAAGTATGTTTTCTAAAATGGTCATCTGGACGTCGTTCTTTCGACAGAAATGACTACCTTTACAAAAACGACTTGTAACTTATTTTTTCGACTATAAACCTATACTTTTTCTGTTTAGATTCATAAAATAGAGTTCAATATGAAACCATAGCAATTTGATTCACGCAAAACGGATTTAAAATGAAGAAGTTATGGGTAAAACAAGATTGGATAATTTTTCTCATTTTAGCTACGTGAAAATTGGTAACAAATCTATTCCAACCATAACTTAATCAACTTGTATTTTATATTATATAATCTTGAGATACCATAGACACGTATACAATGTTTCGACCTATCATGTCGACACATCTATATATATTTCGGAACAACCATAGACACTCTATATGTGAATGTTGGAGTTAGCTATACAGGGTTGAGGTTGATTCCAAAATATATATAGTTTGAGTTGTGATCAATACTGAGATACGTATACACTGGGTCGTGGATTGATTCAAGATAATATTTATCGATTTATTTCTGTACATCTAACTGTGGATAACTAGTTGTAGGTTACTAACGAGGACAGCTGACTTAATAAACTTAAAACATCAAAATATATTAAAAGTGTTGTAAATATATTTTGAACATACTTTGATATATATGTATATATTGTTATAGGTTCGTGAATCAACCAGTGGCCAAGTCTTACTTCCCGACGAAGTAAAAATCTGTTAAAGTGAGTTATAGTCCCACTTTTAAAATCTAATATTTTTGGGATGAGAATACATGCAGGTTTTATAAATGATTTACAAAATAGACACAAGTACGTGAAACTACATTCTATGGTTGAATTATCGAAATCGAATATGCCCCTTTTTATTAAGTCTGGTAATCTAAGAATTAGGGAACAGACACCCTAATTGACGCGAATCCTAAAGATAGATCTATTGGGCCTAACAAACCCCATCCAAAGTACCGGATGCTTTAGTACTTCGAAATTTATATCATATCCGAAGGGTGTCCCGGAATGATGGGGATATTCTTATATATGCATCTTGTTAATGTCGGTTACCAGGTGTTCACCATATGAATGATTTTTATCTCTATGTATGGGATGTGTATTGAAATATGAAATCTTGTGGTCTATTATTATGATTTGATATATATATAGGTTAAACCTATAACTCACCAACATTTTTGTTGACGTTTTAAGCATGTTTATTCTCAGATGATTATTAAGAGCTTCCGCTGTCGTATACTTAAATAAGGACGAGATTTTTTAGTCTATGCTTGTATTATATTGTGTAAAAACTGCATTCAAGAAACTTATTTTGTTGTAACATATTTGTATTGTAAACCATTATGTAATGGTCGTGTGTAAACAGAATATTTTAGATTATCATTATTTGATAATCTACGTAATGCTTTTTAAAACCTTTATCTATGAAATAAAGGTTATGGTTTGTTTTAAAAATGAATGCAGTCTTTGAAAAACGTCTCATATAGAGGTCAAAACCTCGCAACGAAATCAATAAATATGGAACGTTTTTAATCAATAAGAACGGGACATTTCAGTTGGTATCCGAGCGTTGGTCTTAGAGAACCAGAAAATTTGCATTAGTGTGTCTTATCGAGTTTGTTAGGATGCATTAGTGAGTCTGGACTTCGACCGTATTTTCTTTAAAAAATGATTGCTTAATATTTTTGTTGGAAACTATATATTATTAATATATGAATATTATGTGATATATTAATCTCTTATCGTGTTTGATATTATGTGATAGATGTCTACCTCTAGAACAAGTCCCATTGACTCACCTAATAATAATGAAGAGTCAAATGTAAATTGGAATGATTCGTGGACTGATTCACAAGTTCCCGAAGAGGAACCTGAAGAAGAGTCGGAACCGGAAGAAGAATCGGAACCGGAAGAAGAATCGGAACCGGAAGAAGAAATAGAACCGGTGGGGGAAATAATAAAACGGTTAAGTAAAAGAGAATCCTCAACCAACCGACCAAGGTTAATTATGGTCAATGGTGTTTCCGCCAAGGAAGCAAAATATTGGGAGGATTACCAATTCTCCGATGAATCGGATTCCGACGAGAATTCCGATGATGTTATAGAAATTACCCCAACTGAATTTAAAAAGGCAAAAGAAAATAATAAGTTAAAGGGCATAAAAATAGAGAAATCTAATTCCAACCCCGATGAACTTTATATGTATCGTCAACCCCCGAAGTCCTTAAGTTGTAACAATGACCCGGGAACCTCTAAACCACCAGGTTTTTCTAAACCAATGTGGACAACGATGGCTCGTATTAGGGGAACATCATATATCCCTAGAAACTTGGCAAAACGAACCAAAACCGAACAAGAAGAAATGAGCGAGTCGGAATAAGATAGTTATATTCGTGTGGTGTAAATATGTAATATAGTGTGCTTATGCTTTATGATATATGTAAAAATTGCTTGTATTAATAAGTATTTTTTTTATGAATCTAACTCTTGTCTATTTTACAGTATAAAAACACAAAATGGATAGACAACCCAATATTTTAAGAGACCTACCCGGAGACATGATTGATGAAATCTTGTCTAGAGTCGGTCAGAATTCCTCGGCACAACTATTTAAGGCGAGATCAGTTTGTAAGACATTCGAAGAATGTTCCAAGAATGATTTGGTTTATAAAAGGCTTTCGTTCGGAAGATGGGGGATATCACATTGGGAAATCCATAAGTTACGATGTGTTTACTTTGACGCATATATTGCGGGGAACCCAAATGCTATTTTACACAACGGGTTAAGAAATTATTTTGACTCAGTATATCCGAATATAGGACTTCGTGATTTAGAAAAAGCGGCTAACATGCAACATAAAGAAGCATGTTATGCTTACGGGTTAGTAATGTTCGGTTCTCACCAAAGTGAGAACAAGAACATCGGGCTACAACTATTAAACAAAACGTTACCACAAGTGACGGAGTCGGTAATTGGGGTAAGAAATGAGGTTTTTAGGTTATTACGAGACTGTTGGTCATTACGTAACCCTCGTCCCTTTGACGACGTTACAACACGCTGTCTTATCAACGGCCATAACGGTTATGTTCCACAAGACCAAGGATGGGAAGTAGTCCTAGTAAAACCAGAATGCATGACTTGTTTCTGGACGTATGAATTACGTGTCTTTATTGCCTTTGCTGAACGACTTGTGTACTAGCTAGAATTATCTTCACAACTATCTTGTATCAAAGTTATTGTGTGCTATATTTCATGCTTTATGTAAAATAAGCGGTATTGTAAGTTTGTAAAATATTGTATAAAAGTTTGAACGCGAAATATTATTACAATCAGTTTTTCATATAGAATTGTAGTAGTTGAATTGTATATTAGCTACTAAGTATGAACTTAACGGGTAGGTACTACCCGAATTTAAACTTATAAAATGCTAATATGAAGAAAAAGCTTTTATAAATGAGTTCATATTATGCTACGAAATACTATTAACTACTCTTAATATTCTGTATGATTAACTTGTTCCATTTGACTATTTTGAAGGAAATGGCACCGACTACTCGACACACCGTGAATATGAATGAAGAGGAATTGCGTACTTTTCTAGCTTCAAACATAGCCACAGTACAGGCTGCGCTACATACCAACAATAACCTTGGATCTGGCAGTACAGGAAATCGTGTAGGATGCACCTACAAAGAATTCACTGCCTGCACACCTTTGGAATTTGATGGAACCGAAGAACCGATCGGATTGAAACGGTGGACCGAGAAGGTCGAATCGGTGTTTGCCATAAGTAAGTGTACTGAAGAGGACAAAGTGAAGTACGCTATGCATACCTTCACAGGTTCTGCGTTAACATGGTGGAATACCTATCTAGAGCAAGTGGGACAAGATGATGCGTACGCACTACCGTGGTCAGCATTCAAACACTTGATGAACGAGAAGTACCGTCCCAGAACCGAGGTCAATAAGCTCAAGACAGAACTTAGAGGGTTACGAACCCAAGGATTTGATATTACCACGTACGAAAGATGATTCACAGAATTGTGCCTATTGTGTTCGGGAGCATTCGAAGATGAGGAAGAGAAGATCGACGCGTTTGTGAAAGGATTACCGGAAAGAATCCAAGAAGATATAAGTTCACACGAGCCCGCCTCCATACAACAGGCATGTAGAATGGCTCACAAACTAGTCAACCAGATTGAAGAAAGAATTAAAGAACAGACTGCTGAAGAGGCCAATGTAAAGCAAGTCAAAAGAAAGTGGGAGGAAAACGGTGATAAGAATCACCAATACAACAACAACAGCAATTACAACAATAATCGCAACAATTATCCCAACAATCGCAACATCAATCGCAACTACAACAAATGGCCCAACAACAACAACAACAACAACAACTACAACAATCATCCCAACAACAATAATAACCGCAACAACAACAACAATCAGAAGCCGCTATGCCAAAGGTGTGAAAAGTATCACTCGGGGTTCTGCACCAAATTTTGCAACAAGTGTAAAAGAAATGGTCATAGCGCGGCGAAGTGTGAGGTCTACGGACCAGGGGTTAATAGAACGAAAGGAACAAATGGTGTCGGAACGAGTAATGGCGGATCAAGTAGTGTCGGAGCAAGTTATGCCAATGTAGTTTGTTATAAATGTGGAAAACCGGGCCACATTATTAGAAATTGCCCGAACCAGGAGAACACGAATGGACAAGGCCGCGGAAGAGTTTTCAATATTAATGCGGCAGAGGCACAGGAAGACCCGGAGCTTGTTACGGGTACGTTTCTTATTGACAATAAATCTGCTTACGTTTTATTTGATTCGGGTGCGGATAGAAGCTATATGAGTAGAGATTTTTGTGCTAAATTAAGTTGTCCATTGACGCCTTTGGATAGTAAATTTTTACTCGAATTAGCAAATGGTAAATTAATTTCAGCAGATAATATATGTCAGAATCGAGAAATTAAACTGGTTAGCGAAACATTTAAGATTGATTTGATACCAGTAGAGTTAGGGAGTTTTGATGTGATAATCGGTATGGACTGGTTGAAAGAAGTGAAAGCAGAGATCGTTTGTTACAAAAATGCAATTCGCATTATACGAGAAAAAGGAAAACCCTTAATGGTGTACGGAGAAAAGGGCAACACGAAGCTACATCTTATTAGTAATTTGAAGGGACAAAAACTAATAAGAAAAGGTTGCTATGCTGTTCTAGCACACGTCGAGAAAGTACAAACTGAAGAAAAGAGCATCAATGATGTTCCCATTGCAAAAGAATTTCCCGATGTATTTCCGAAAGAATTACCGGGATTACCCCCACATCGATCCGTTGAATTTCAAATAGATCTTGTACCAGGAGCTGCACCAATAGCTCGTGCTCCTTACAGACTCGCACCCAGCTAGATGAAAGAACTGCAAAGCCAATTACAAGAACTTTTAGAGTGTGGTTTCATTCGACCAAGCACATCACCGTGGGGAGCTCCTGTTTTATTTGTCAAGAAGAAAGATGGTACATTCAGGTTGTGTATCGACTACCGAGAGTTGAACAAACTTACCATCAAGAACCGCTACCCACTACCGAGAATCGACGACTTATTTGATCAACTACAAGGCTCGTCTGTTTATTCAAAGATTGACTTACGTTCCGGGTATCATCAAATGCGGGTGAAAGAAGATGATATTCCAAAGACTGCTTTCAGAACACGTTACGGTCATTACGAGTTTATGGTCATGCTGTTTGGTTTAACTAATGCACCAGCTGTGTTCATGGACCTTATGAACCGAGTGTGTGGACCATACCTTGACAAGTTTGTCATTGTTTTCATTGATGACATACTTATTTACTCAAAGAATGACCAAGAACACGGTGAACATTTGAGAAAGGTGTTAGAAGTATTGAGGAAGGAAGAATTGTACGCTAAGTTTTCAAAGTGTGCATTTTGGTTGGAAGAAGTTCAATTCCTCGGTCACATAGTGAACAAAGAAGGTATTAAGGTGGATCCGGCAAAGATAGAAACTGTTGAAAAGTGGGAAACCCCAAAAACTCCGAAACACATACGCCAGTTTTTAGGACTAGCGGGTTACTACAGAAGGTTCATCCAAGACTTTTCCAGAATAGCAAAACCCTTGACTGCATTAACGCATAAAGGGAAGAAATTTGAATGGAATGATGAACAAGAGAATGCGTTTCAGTTATTGAAGAAAAAGCTAACTACGGCACCTATATTGTCATTGCCTGAAGGGAATGATGATTTTGTGATTTATTGTGACGCATCAAAGCAAGGTCTCGGTTGTGTATTAATGCAAAGAATGAAGGTGATTGCTTATGCGTCTAGACAATTGAAGATTCACGAACAAAATTATACGACGCATGATTTGGAATTAGGCGCGGTTGTTTTTGCATTAAAGACTTGGAGGCACTACTTATATGGGGTCAAAAGTATTGTATATACCGACCACAAAAGTCTTCAACACATATTTAATCAGAAACAACTGAATATGAGGCAGCGTAGGTGGATTGAATTATTGAATGATTACGACTTTGAGATTCGTTACCACCCGGGGAAGGCAAATGTGGTAGCCGATGCCTTGAGCAGGAAGGACAGAGAACCCATTCGAGTAAAATCTATGAATATAATGATTCATAATAACCTTACTACTCAAATAAAGGAGGCGCAACAAGGAGTTTTAAAAGAGAGAAATTTAAAGGATGAAATACCCAAAGGATCGGAGAAACATCTTAATATTCGGGAAGACGGAACCCGGTATAGGGCTGAAAGGATTTGGGTACCAAAATTTGGAGATATGAGAGAAATGGTACTTAGAGAAGCTCATAAAACCAGATACTCAATACATCCTGGAACGGGGAAGATGTACAAGGGTCTCAAGAAACATTTTTGGTGGCCGGGTATGAAAGCCGATGTTGCTAAATACGTAGGAGAATGTTTGACGTGTTCTAAGGTCAAAGCTGAGCATCAGAAACCATCAGGTCTACTTCAACAACCCGAAATCCCAGAATGGAAATGGGAAAACATTACCATGGATTTCATCACTAAATTGCCAAGGACTGCAAGTGGTTTTGATACTATTTGGGTAATAGTTGATCGTCTCACCAAATCAGCACACTTCCTGCCAATAATAGAAGATGACAAGATGGAGAAGTTAGCACGACTGTATTTGAAGGAAGTCGTCTCCAGACATAGAATACCAATCTCTATTATCTCTGATAGGGATGGCAGATTTATTTCAAGATTCTGGCAGACATTACAGCAAGCATTAGGAACTCGTCTAAACATGAGTACTGCCTATCATCCACAAACTGATGGGCAGAGCGAAAGGACGATACAAACACTTGAAGACATGCTACGAGCATGTGTTATTGATTTCGGAAACAGTTGGGATCGACATCTACCGTTAGCAGAATTTTCCTACAACAACAGCTACCATTCAAGCATTGAGATGGCACCGTTTGAAGCACTTTATGGTAGAAAGTGCAGTTCTCCGATTTTTTGGAGTGAATTGGGGGATAGACAGATTACGGGTCCGGAGATTATACAAGAAACTACCGAGAAGATCATCCAAATTCAACAACGGTTGAAAACCGCCCAAAGTCGACAAAAGAGCTACGCTGACATTAAAAGAAAAGATATAGAATTTGAAATTGGAGAGATGGTCATGCTTAAAGTTGCACCTTGGAAAGGCGTTGTTCGATTTGGTAAACGAGGGAAATTAAATCCAAGGTATATTGGACCATTCAAGATTATTGATCGTGTCGGACCAGTAGCTTACCGACTTGAGTTACCTCAACAACTCGTAGCTGTACATAACACTTTCCACGTCTCGAATTTGAAGAAATGTTTTGCTAAATAAGATCTCACTATTCCGTTAGATGAAATCCAAATCAACGAAAAACTCCAATTCATCGAAGAACCCGTCGAAATAATGGATCGTGAGGTTAAAAGACTTAAGCAAAACAAGATACCAATTGTTAAGGTTCGATAGAATGCTCGTAGAGGACCCGAGTTCACCTGGGAGCGTGAAGATCAGATGAAGAAGAAATACCCGCATCTATTTCCAGAAGATTCGTCAACACCTTCAACAGCTTAAAATTTTGGGACGAAATTTATTTAACGGGTAGGTACTGTAGTGACCCGAAATTTTCCATGTTTATATATATTAATTGAGATTGATATTTACATGATTAAATGTTTCCAACATGTTAAGTAATCAAACTTGTTAAGACTTGATTAATTGAAATATGTTTCATATAGACAATTGACCACCCAAGTAGACCGGTGATTCACGAACGTTAAAACTTGTAAAAACTATACGATGACATATATATGGTTATATATATAGTTAAGATGTTTTTATTATAAGTATGTATCTCATTAGGTATTTTAACAATGAGTTATATACATAAAAATGAGACTATTAATTTAAGAAACTCGAAAACGATATATATAACGATTATCGTTATAACAACGTCTTACTAGGTACATATGAATCATATTAAGATATTGATACACTTGGTTAATTATGTTAAATGATAAGTAAATATATTATTAAGTGTATTAACAATGAAATATATATGTAAAAATAAGACTGCTAACTTAATGATTTCGAAACGAGACATATATGTAACTATTATCGTTGTAATGACATTTAACTGTATATACATCCTACTAAGATATATTATATATCATAATATCATGATAATATAATAATTTAACATCTCATTTTTTATAATAAACAATGGGTTAACAACATTCAACAAGATCGTTAACCTAAAGGTTTCAAAACAACATTTACATGTAACGACTAACGATGACTTAACGACTCAGTTAAAATGTATATACATGTAGTGTTTTAATATGTATTCATACACTTTTGAAAGACTTCAAGACACTTATCAAAATACTTCTACTTAACAAAAATGCTTACAATTACATCCTCGTTCAGTTTCGTCAATAATTCTACTCGTATGCACCCGTATTCGTACTCGTACAATACACAGCTTTTAGATGTATGTACTATTGGTATATACACTCTAATGATCAGCTCTTAGCATCCCATGTGAGTCACCTAACACATGTGGGAACCATCATTTGCCAACTAGCATGAAATATCTCATAAAATTACAAAAATATGAGTAATCATTCATGACTTATTTACATGAAAACAAAATTACATATCCTTTATATCTAATCCATACACCAACGACCAAAAACACCTACAAACACTTTCATTCTTCAATTTTCTTCATCTAATTGATCTCTCTCAAGTTCTATCTTCAAGTTCTAAGTGTTCTTCATATATTTTACAAGTTCTAGTTACATAAAATCAAGAATACTTTCAAGTTTGCTAGCTCACTTCCAATCTTGTAAGGTGATCATCCAACCTCAAGAAATCTTTGTTTCTTATAGTAGGTTATCATTATAATACAAGGTAATAATCATATTCAAACTTTGGTTCAATTTCTATAACTATAACAATCTTATTTCAAGTGATGATCTTACTTGAACTTGTTTTCGTGTCATGATTCTGCTTCAAGAACTTTGAGCCATCCAAGGATTCGTTGAAGCTAGATCCATTTTTCTCTTTTCCAGTAGGTTTATCCAAGGAATTAAGGTAGTAATGATGTTCATAACATCATTCGATTCATACATATAAAGCTATCTTATTCGAAGGTTTAAACTTGTAATCACTAGAACATAGTTTAGTTAATTCTAAACTTGTTCGCAAACAAAAGTTAATCCTTCTAACTTGAATTTTAAAATCAACTAAACACATGTTCTATATCTATATGATATGCTAACTTAATGATTTAAAACCTGGAAACACGAAAAACACCGTAAAACCGGATTTACGCCGTCGTAGTAACACCTCGGGCTGTTTTGGGTTAGTTAATAAAAAACTATGATAAACTTTGATTTAAAAGTTGTTATTCTGAGAAAATGATTTTTATTATGAACATGAAACTATATCCAAAAATTATGGTTAAACTCAAAGTGGAAGTATGTTTTCTAAAATGGTCATCTGGACGTCGTTCTTTCGACAGAAATGACTACCTTTACAAAAACGACTTGTAACTTATTTTTTCTACTATAAACCTATACTTTTTCTGTTTATATTCATAAAATAGAGTTCAATATGAAACCATAGCAATTTGATTCACGCAAAACGGATTTAAAATGAAGAAGTTATGGGTAAAACAAGATTGGATAATTTTTCTCATTTTAGCTACGTGAAAATTGGTAACAAATCTATTCCAACCATAACTTAATCAACTTGTATTTTATATTATGTAATCTTGAGATACCATAGACACGTATACAATGTTTCGACCTATCATGTCGACACATCTATATATATTTCGGAACAACCATAGACACTCTATATGTGAATGTTGGAGTTAGCTATACAGGGTTGAGGTTGATTCCAAAATATATATAGTTTGAGTTGTGATCAATACTGAGATACGTATACACTGGGTCGTGGATTGATTCAAGATAATATTTATCAATTTATTTCTGTACATCTAACTGTGGACAACTAGTTGTAGGTTACTAACGAGGACAGCTGACTTAATAAACTTAAAACATCAAATATATTAAAAGTGTTGTAAATATATTTTGAACATACTTTGATATATATGTATATATTGTTATAGGTTCGTGAATCAACCAGTGGCCAAGTCTTACTTCCCGACGAAGTAAAAATCTGTTAAAGTGAGTTATAGTCCCACTTTTAAAATCTAATATTTTTGGGATGAGAATACATGCAGGTTTTATAAATGATTTACAAAATAGACACAAGTACGTGAAACTACATTCTATGGTTGAATTATCGAAATCGAATATGCCCCTTTTTATTAAGTCTGGTAATCTAAGAATTAGGGAACAGACACCCTAATTGACGCGAATCCTAAAGATAGATCTATTGGGCCTAACAAACCCTATCCAAATTACCGGATGCTTTAGTACTTCGAAATTTATATCATATCCGAAGGGTGTCCCGGAATGATGGGGATATTCTTATATATGCATCTTGTTAATGTCGGTTACCAGGTGTTCACAATATGAATGATTTTTATCTCTATGTATGGGATGTGTATTGAAATATGAAATCTTGTAGTCTATTATTATGATTTGATATATATATATATAGGTTAAACCTATAACTCACCAACATTTTTGTTGACGTTTTAAGCATGTTTATTCTCAGGTGATTATTAAGAGCTTCCGCTGTCGCATACTTAAATAAGGACGAGATTTGGAGTCCATGCTTGTATTATATTGTGTAAAAACTGCATTCAAGAAACTTATTTTGTTGTAACATATTTGTATTGTAAACCATTATGTAATGGTCGTGTGTAAACAGAATATTTTAGATTATCATTATTTGATAATCTACGTAAAGCTTTTTAAAACCTTTATCTATGAAATAAAGGTTATGGTTTGTTTTAAAAATGAATGCAGTCTTTGAAAAACGTCTCATATAGAGGTCAAAACCTCGCAACGAAATCAATAAATATGGAACGTTTTTAATCAATAAGAACGGGACATTTCATATCACATAGCGTTCAAGGACCTGAGAGAACATATAGAAAACTGTCAACAAAAACGTTGGTGAAATCATAGGTGTATTAGTAAACGTTGTATTTGAATCACAAGATTTAACATTTCCATAAAGTTGATTTTCTAAATCGTTTGCATTCCAAAAGTTGTTGCACATTCGCGAGCACCCAATTTTCAAACTTAACTATTTTGTACCATGTTACGTAGTGTTAGAACATACACTAGACTTGAAAATATATTTCATTCGCTAACGGTATCGAACTGTCCGAATGAGGGCTCGTCAAGCCCATGTGATCACATAACATAAGTTCACGTTTACACCCTGCAAGTGTAACTAATGATAATTGAATTGAGGCTTTTTGTTCTAACTTGCTGTAGAATGTTTGTTTTCGTACTTGTGTTCAAAGCATAAAGTATGATACGTATATGTTTCTCATCCCATAATTTAAAGAGTAAAAGTTGAAAAGGTGGGACTATGATCTCACCTTGAGTGTACGAGTAAATAAAGTACTTCACAAAGTAACATGTGCAAGAACGAGTGCTAGTCTTGACCTAAACAAGTAGGTCATATCAATAACGGTAAACACGGTTGGTCAAAGATGTTCAATTAGTCCTATGGCTCATTACGACTCGATTAAATAGCGTGTGAATCACGTTGTCAAGGTTCATGCAAAATACAAGTATAAAAGCAACTAGAATGATTGCATAAGTATTTGGTTAGGTTTAACTAAAAGTGAAACTTGGTCAAAGTCAAAGTCAACGGGGTCGGGTCGGGTATCTGACAATTTTCCCATGACGAGAAATCATATATGAGCATGTTAACCAAGTTTCATGTTAATCGGAGTTGCGGTTAAGCTAGAAAGAAATTTATGAAAAATAAAACACAAGGAAAGTTTGGCCAGGGGATGTGCGCGGTGCGCGCAGGTGTGCGCGGCGCGCACTAAGGCGTGGAACCAGGTCAGGTGGAATCTCAGGGGTTAAACTTTTTCACCTCATCATGTACGTGGCGTGCTCAAGTATGCGCGACGTGCTTTACTGGAAAAACTGCTGGTGCTGCAGTTTTGTTAAGTCTCGAACTAAAACTCAATTTAACATAACTCTTGAACCGAAAACATTCAAAACGCATGCAATACATCGTTGGAAAGGTAATTTAACGAGGAACACAACTAAACACATTTCATCAACCAAAATCATCATTTACAATAATCAAATCCAAGTTGAAAGCTCATTAAATGCCCACCATAAATGCTTTCAAGTTCATAAATGCACTTTGATGATTCGGGAATTAAATGCATACATATAATACGTCGTTTTGTAGGTAATTACGCATACAATACCACTAAACACTTACAAACAACATTGCTAAGCATTCAATTCATCAAAAGTTCATTTTACTTCTACCAAACCCTAACTCAAAATCATAAATTTAACAATTTTGTTTTTGAAGCTTTTCCATGTCAACCTACATACCAAATTGAAGCTAGTGATGCTAGTAACACATTTAATACATGCACTTTTAACATCTAACAACATTTAAGAAACGAAATCTCAAGATCAAACATACCCATTTTCAAGTTCATGCTAGTTACATCAAAATGACAAGAACAAGCATATAAATCATATATTTATGATAGACCTGAGCCATAGACACTAATTAACACTTTTATAAGTTAAAAACATCAAGAACAAAGAATCTAGTGTTTTTAGAAAGTTACCCAAATGAGATGAAGTTGGTATGGATTTGAAGAAGAAGATGCAAGGATTCCGAATATGTAATTTGTTTTGAAGAACGCTCATTAGATCGAATTTAGATGATGAATGTATGAAATGGTGTTTGAGAGCAAAAGTGAAAGTAGTGGAAAATGGGGAAGATGAAATGAATGGAGGAGGGTGAAGGTTGACTAGTTGACCTAGTCATCTCTTTGCCCTCTTGACAACATTGGTCCCTCAAGTTTAAAAGCGGGTGCGTGAAATTCCTAAACGACATATTTTAAAACCCGTATTAACAGAAGATGTTATAATTATATAACGGACTTTAAAATAATTAAACGGAAAGTAAACGAAAAAAAGACGGGATGTTAGATTACCTACTCCTTAAAAGAAATTTCGTCCCGAAATTTAAGTAGGCGTAGTAGTCGTTGTTTCTTCTTCGAGATCTTGCGTTTCCAAATCCACTAATAAATGAGGTACTTCTTTTTCATTTGATCTTTCCTTTCCCAAGTAAACTCGGGTCCTCTCTTGGCGTTCCAACGTACTTTGACAATCGGAATTCGACTTTGTTTTAGTGTTTTGACGGAGTGGTCCACAATTTCAACCGGTTCTTCCACAAAATGAAGTTTGTCATCAATAGTAAGATCCTCGATAGGGATAACGAGTTCGGGTTCGGCAAGACACTTCTTCAAATTTGATACATGGAAAGTAGGATGGACGGAGCTCAGTTGAGGGGGAAGATCTAAACGATAAGCAACGGTTCCAACACACTCCAAGATTTTGAAAGGACCAATATACCGTGGATTTAGCTTACTGCATTTCCCGAAACAGATTACACCTTTCCAAGGTGCAACTTTTAACATTACGCGGTCACCGATTTGGAATTCAAGATCGTTGCGTCTAATGTTAGTATAGCTCTTTTGACGACTACGGGCCGTCCTAAGCCTATCTCGGATTTGAACGATCTTCTCGGTTATTTCATGAATGAGTTCGGGTCCGGTGATTTGTGTGTCGCCTAATTCGGCCCAACAAAGAGGCGAACGACATTTGCGACCATATAAGGCTTCGAAAGGTGCGGCGTTGATACTCGCATGGTAACTATTGTTGTAAGAGAATTCGGCGAGAGGCAAGTGCTTGTCCTAAGCTTTTCCAAAGTCAATAACGTAAGCTCGTAGCATGTCTTCCAAATTTTGAATTGTGCGTTCGCTTTGTCCATCAGTTTGTGGATGATATGCGATGCTCATGTCTAATCATGTTCTCAAAGCTTCTTGTAAAGTACGCCAAAACCTAGAAACAAAACGACCATCTCGGTCTGAAATAATCGATAAAGGTACACCGTGACGGGCTACGATCTCTTTAATGTAAAGTTGTACAAGTTTTTCCATTTTGTCGGTTTCCTTCATGGCTAGGAAGTGGGCAGATTTGGTGAGACGGTCTATAATAACCCAAATAGTATCATAGCCGCTCACCGTTCATGGTAGTTTCGTGATAAAATCCATCGTTATTCTTTCCCACTTCCATTGTGGGATTTCGGGTTGTTGAAGTAGTCCGGACGGCCTTTGATGTTCGGCTTTGACTTTGGAGCAAGTTAGGCACTATCCAACATAAGTAGCAACGTCCCTTTTAATGTTCAGCAACCAATATTGTTCCTTGAGGTCGTGATACATCTTATTGGCACCGAGGTGAATCGAATACCTTGACTTATGGGCTTCGTCTAGGATAAGGCTTCGCAAGTCCCCATAACCAGGCACCCAAATTCTTCCGGCGAAATATCGGAGTCCGGTCTCCTTAACTTCGAATCAAAAGGCGAGGACGTTCAAGCGTTCGAGAGGTATGTTTTCATCTTTAAGAGCTTCATCTTGGGCTACCCGAATTTAGTTATTGAGATTGGTGTGGATGGTGATGTTTAAAGCTCGGACACGAAGAGGCACCACTCTTTTTTTTTGACTTAAGGCATCAGCTACTACATTTGCCTTTCCCGGATGGTAACGAAGCTCACAATCGTAATCGTTCAAAGTTTCAATACACCGTCGTTGTCTCATGTTTAGTTGCTTTTGATCGAAGATGTGTTGATGGCTTTTGTGATCGGTGAAGATGGTACTTTTGGTCCCATAAAGATAATGTCTCCACATTTTGAGTGCAAAGACAACGACTTCGAGTTCGAGATCATGTGTCGTGTAGTTTCATTCGTGGATTTTCAATTGTCGGGAGGCATAAAAAATAACCTTCTTTCGTTGCATCAATACACACCCAAAACCATGTTTCGAGGCATCGCAATATACAACAAAATCATCATTGCCTTCGGGAAGTGACAAGATAGGAGCGGTGGTTAGCTTTGTCTTCAAGATTTGAAACGCGGACTCTTGTTCGGTTGCCCAAATTAATTTCTTTCCCTTGTGAGTTAATGCGGTCAGAGGACGAGCAACCAAAGAGAAATCCTTGATGAATCTACGATAGTATCCGGCGAGACCCAAGAATTGACGAATATGAGTAGGAGTAGTAGGGGTCTCCCATTTGCTAATAGCTTCGATTTTTGCGGGATCGACCTTAATGCCATGGTTGCTTACGACATGACCGAGAAATTGAACTTCCTTCAACCAAAAATCACACTTGGAGAATTTGGCATAGAGTCGTTCTTGTCTCAAGAGTTCAAGCACGAGTCGAAGGTGTTGTTCGTACTCTTCTTCGCTTTTAGAATAGTCCAAGATATCATCGATGAATACAATAATGAACTTGTCGAGATACGTTTTGGACACGCGGTTCATAAGATCCATGAACATCGCCGGTGCGTTAGTTAGACCAAATGGCATTACAAGAAATTCATAACTACCATAGCGAGTTCGGAAAGCGGTTTTGGAGACATATTCCCCCTTAACCCTTAGTTGATGATAACCCAAGCGGAGATCGATTTTTGAATATACATAAGACCCTTGTAGTTGATCAAAGAGGTCGTCGATGCGTGGATGAGGATATCGGTTCTTAACCATCAATTTGCTTAGTTCACGATAATCGATGCACATTCGTAGGGATCCGGCTTTCTTCTTGACGAATAAAATCGGAGCACCCCATTGTGAATGGCTAGGTTGGATAAAACCACGGTCAAGTAGTTCTTGAATTTGACTTTGCAATTCTTGCATTTCGGATGGAGCGAGTCTACACGGTGCACGTGCTACGGGTGCGGCTCCCGAAATAAGATCGATTTAGAATTCTACCGGTCGATGTGGTGGAAGACCCGGCAATTTGTCGGGAAAAACATCGGAAAACTCTTTAATAATTGGCACATCATCGATATGCTTCTCGTTGGTCTCGACTTTCTTAACATGGTCTAGAATCGCGAAACAACCTTTACGAAGGTATTTTTCAACTTTAAGGCACGAGACGAGGTCGAGTCCGGTGCAACACTTATCGCCATAGACAATCAAGGGTTCACCATTCTCGATAGGAATTTGAATAGCTTTGAGATCACAAAGGATGTGAGATTTCGTTTTGGCTAACCAATCCATACCAATGATTACATCGAAGCTCCCTAGTTCTATAGGTATCAAGTCAATTTCAAACTCTTTATCCATTAAGTTTAACGTACACCCCCGATAAAATTTGTCGGCACTCAACAGTTTCCCGTTGGCCACTTCAATGGTATAAGTAGTATCTAGTGGAAGTGGTGGAGTGCAAAAAGAATGAGTCAAGGTCTTGGATACGAAACTCTTATCGGCACCCGAATCGAATAAGCAAGAGACATAGGAATTATTGAGAAGAAACGTATCCGTGACTAGTTCATTGTCATATCGGGCATCCTCGGTGTTAATGTTGAAAGCTTGGCTGCGTGCATTGGGGTTAGCTTTCTTCTTTGGGCATACATTTCTAAAATGACCCGGTTGGCCACATTCAAAACAAACACCCGTTTTCGGTGCATTGGGCCCCTTTTGAGCGACGGGGGCGACACTTCTACATTCGTTGGCCACATGACCACTTCTTTGGCACCGGTGGTAAAATGACTTGTCACATTCACCATAGTGATGTTTGTGGCACTTGTTGCAAAAAGGTTATTTCTGACATAACGTTTCTTGCCGTCAGAGGTGAAAGGCTTCTTGGCGGGGTTGTTGTTCTTGTAGTTACTTGATTGGGATGCTTCCCACTTTCTTTTGTTGCCACCCGATTTATCCTCGGCCTTAGGTGCCGGTACTACGATTTCATCCACCGTTTCTATCAATTGGCGGGCCATCTTCAAAGCTTCTTGTAGATTAGCGGGTTTGGATGACATTACCCAGTGTTTGATGCTCTTAGGGAGGCAATCCATGTAAAGTTCAACTCTTAGAGATTCGGGAGTCACGAGAGCCGAACACATCAAGGATAGCTCGGCGAATAGTTGATTATAGGCCTTGAGGTCATTTCCGACCGCTTTTAAAGTTCTTAGCTCGTGCTCGAGCTTGCGGGTCTCTTCACATGGGAAGTATTCAGTGATCATCTTTTCCCTTAGATCGGCCCAAGAGAGGGCGTGGGCTTCATCGGTACCCACCAATTGCACATAGGTGTTCCACCAAGTGAGAGCGACGTCGGCGAAATTTTGAGTGGAGTACTTGACCTTATCTTGGTGCTGGCAACCACTTATGCTAAAGACGGCTTCCGTTTGCTCAAACCATCGGATGAGCACAACCGATCCCCCGGTTCCATCAAAAGTGTGAGGTTTGCACCCCATGAAGCTCTTGTAGGAGCACCCCTCAATTCTATTACCGGCTCCATGATTGTTGTTGTTGTTGTGGTTGTTGTTATTGTTGTTAGAGGAGTGACCGGCCATGGCGGCATCTACGGCGGTGGCTATCATTCGTTGAAGAGCTTATTCGGGAGTTTCATTGTGTGGGACTCGGCGAGGAGCCATTGTTCCTTCAAGACACAAGAATATCATTGATTAATATTCTAAATAATACTAATCGTGACATGGAATAAAGATAGAGAGAAAATTTTCCCTGACCCACCTTAAATTCTTTATGTCATAATATCGGAACATCCATATGTGTCACCGTAATATAATCTCGGAAATTATATTACCCTAATTCATATGTGCATTCGACATTACTTTGTATAGTCAAGGTGGCGTGTCAATCAAATTAAACAACGTGTGATTAAGATGGAATAAGAGTTAGATATGAATAGAAGAGTTCGAGTATAAATGCACAAGTAGTCAAGTAATTCCTACTTCAAGTCTATATTGCCGGTTGTAGTCTAGACTCACTAATGTACCCTATGACTCGGGGTTGACACCAACGAACTCTAAATCCCTATAACAAACGCTCTGATGCCATCTGTAGCAACCCGACAAAATCATCATTGACGGCGCCGTCTACTTAGGTCTCGTCACGTGGTCATAAGTCTTTAAAACAACGTTTGACCAAAATATGTCGCATTCATTTCAAAAGTAAGGATGTTTCAAAGTTTACAAAGTAGATCCACGACTAAACATGTTACAACATTTTAAGTACAATTGAAACCTATGCGACACAATTTAAGTTAAATCAAAAGACGCTCCATGTATGCATGTATACTCGACATCCAAGCAAGTATCAAAAAGAGTGCGGAAGCATGTATCACATAGCGTTCAAGGACCTGAGAAAACATATAAAAAACTGTCAACGAAAATGTTGGTGAAATCATAGGTGTATTAGTAAACGTTGTATTTGAATCACAAAATTTAATATTTCCATAAAGTTGATTTTCTAAATCGTTTGCATTACAAAAGTTGTTGCACATTCGTGAGCACCCAATTATCAAACTTAACTATTTTGTACCCTGTTACGTAGTGTTAGAACATACACTAAACTCGAAAATATATTTCATTCGTTAACGGTAGCGAACCGTCCGAATGAGGGCTCGTCAAGCCCATGTGATCACATAACATAAGTTCACGTTTACACCCTGCAAGTGTAACTAATGATAATTGAATTGAGGCTTTTTGTTCTAACTCACTGTGGAATGTTTGTTTTCGCACTTGTGTTCAAAGCATAAAGTATAATACATATATGTTTCTCATCCCATAATTTAAAGAGTAAAAGTTGAAAAGGTGGGACTATGATCTCACCTTGAGTGCACGAGTAAATAAAGTACTTCACAAAGTAACGTGTGCAAGAACGAGTGCTAGTCTTGACCTAAACAAGTAGGTCGTATCAATAACGGTAAACACGGTTGGTTAAAGATGTTCAATTAGTCCTATGGCTCATTACGACTCGATTAAATAGCATGTGAATCACGTTGTCAAGTTTCATGCAAAATACAAGTATAAAAGCAACTAGAATGATTGCATAAGTATTTGGTTAGGTTTGACTAAAACTCAAACTTGGTCAAAGTCAAAGTCAACGGGGTCGGGTCGGGTATCCGACAATTTTCCCATGACGAGAAATCATATATGAGCATGTTAATAAAGTTTCATGTTAATCGGAGTTGCGGTTAAGCGAGAAAGAAATTTATAAAAAATAAAACACAAGGAAAGTTTGGCCAGGGGATGTGCGCGGTGCGCGCAGGTGTGCGCGGCGCGCACTAAGGCGTGGAACCAGGTCAGGTGGAATCTCAGGGGTTAAACATTTGCACCTCATCATGTGTGCGGCGCGCTCAAGTATGCGCGGCGCGCTTTTCTGGAAAAAGTGCTGGTGCTACAGTTTTGTTAAGTCTCGAACCAAAACTCAATTTAACATAACTCTTGAACCGAAAAATTCAAAACGCATGCCATATATTGTTGGAAAGGTAATTTAATGAGGAACACAACTAAACACATTTCATCAACCAAAATCATCATTCACAATAATCAAATCCAAGTTGAAAGCTCGTTAAATGCCCACCATAAATGCTTTCAAGTTAATAAATGCACTTTGATGATTCGAGAATTAAATGGATACATATAATACACCGTTTTGTAGGTAATTACGCATACAATACCACTAAACACTTACAAACAACATTGCTAAGCATTCAATGCATCAAAAGTTCATTTTACTTCTACCAAACCCTAACTCAAAATCATAAATTTAACAATTTTGTTTATGAAGGTTTTCCATGTCAACCTACATACCAAATTGAAGCTAGTGATGCTAGTAACACATTTAACACATGCACTTTTAACATCTAACAACATTTAAGCAACCAAATCTCAAGATCAAACACACCCATTTTCAAGTTCATGCTAGTTACATCAAAATGATAAGAACAAGCATATAAATCATATATTCATGTTAGACTTGAGACATAGACACTAATTAACACTTTTATAAGTTAAAAACATCAAGAACAAAGAATCTAGTGTTTTTAGAAAGTTACCCAAATGAGATGAAGTTGGTATGGATTTGAAGAGGAAGATGCAAGGATTCCGAATATCTAATTTGTTTTGAAGAATGCTCACTAGATCGAATTTAGATGATGAATGTATGAAATGGTGTTTGAGAGCAAAATTGAAAGTAGTGGAAAATGGGGAAGATGAAATGAATGGAGGAGGGTGAAGGTTGACTAGTTGACCTACTCATCTCTTTGCCCTCTTGAAAACATTGGTCTCTCAAGTTTAAAAGAGGGTGCGTGAAATTCCTAAACGATATATTTTAAAACGCGTATTAACGGAAGATGTTATAGTTATATAACGGACTTTAAAATAATTAAACGGAAAGTAAACGGAAAAAGACGGGATGTTACGCCTGATGCCAGCCGTGTACTCCAAGTTTTGGTTAGAGTTTCCATTCACAAAAGATAACCTACCGAAATCCACAGTATCGGTTGATGTACTACAATTAGTGTGCCTCCGTCAAGCGCACTATGTATTCGGCAGAGTTTTCTTACCAAAGGGTTGACAATAGTTAGTGTACTCTGAATCGGGGATCGCGACTTCCCATTAACAGAGCCTATAACCACGTTCTGTCAGTTGGAAAAGTGATTGAGTTTAATCATAATCAGAGAGCATCTTAACAACATCACATTACACATTCAGTATTTCAACATCATAACTAACTACGACATAACATACACTAAAAGATAACTACTTGCTAATCATTTATCAATAGAATAATGAAAAACATTATAAAAGATATTATAAGAAGATAAAAGTACGATTTGATTAATCGAGATCTGAAAGTATAAAAGTGACAACTTCGGACGAACCTCCAATCATTTACAGACTCCGTTTAATATCTACTCTAGGTAATTATCGCTAATAGATAATTATTATCATAATCCTAGAAAGAGAAATGAGATTGAGAGTGAATTGTGTGTTAAGATGGATGACAAATGGGCCTATCTATATTATATTATATTATATTATATTATATTATATTATATTATATTATATTATATTATATTATATTATATTATATTATATTATATTATATTATATTATATTATATTATATTATTATATTATATAATAATAGAGTCAAATTTAGCTAATCAAAATTTTTAAAATTTAAATGTAATAAAAACGACCATTGGATCAAATATCATCTTTCAATAACAACCATTAGATTGCTGGCTCACTCAACATTTGTATCTCTCCTCCTTTCTAATTGTTTATCGTCAAAACTACCCTCAAAACCCACTAAGAAAAGAAAAATACGAAGTAAGAACTGATCATCTCAACTTTATAAAAAAAAAACCCTTCTCTCTATCAAATCTTCTAATCAATGGCGACTGTAAATGGAGATCGATAATCTGAGATGCGTTCTTGAAGAAAAGTTGAAATACAAATGGAGATTGATGATCTGAGATGGATCGACTATCAAAGCATTCCAACAAAAGCAATTAGGGTTCGGAAAAGATAATCACGTATTGAGATGAATTCAATCAAATGCAATTAGATTCACATAATCAAAGGGTTATTTACGTTTCTCAATTTGATTTATTTGATGACTTTTGTATGATCTAATTTTTGGTGATTTAGAGTTTCAAATATTTTGAAGAAGAAACCCTGGATTCTTTTGTGCTGTTTATAGTTCTCTAAGATTCAATTTTACTATGAACGAATTTCCTTAAATATTTGAATACTCCATATATTTACTTGTATATTACCCGATTATCGTGTATGCATATATTTAGTTTTAATTAAAAAAAATTGACCGTAAGTTACTGCGATTATATTTGGATATACGTTGTTTGATATCTAATATATCTAATAATTCACACATTGTAGTTGAACATGTTAACGTCTTTTATGAAACTAATATTGAACGAGAAATGAGGGAAAAATTAGAGAAAAAGAGCATAGAAGGATTCGAACCCCGATTTTTTCTTTTACAAATGAATGAACTTACCACTTGTTCTATCCATCTACTTGATATAATTAGTTTGAGTTTATTTATTTTATATATAATATAACATAATTAATCCAAAATGTTTCTTTTAAAAAAAATACCCCGTTTCGAATATAGTTAGTTGCGTTTTATTCGTAAAATTATTTCGAGTTGAACAGTGATGACGGAAAAATTTAACGTGCGGCGGAAAAAAAAGATAAATCCCGTTAAAAACTTGGGTGAGTTTAATTTAATAATAAATATGTTAAATTAGGAAGTAAATATTTAACCCCAAAAGTATTATCACACTCACAACCTTTACCCCTAAAAACTTACACCTTTTACTCCTATACTATGTGGCATTTGACACTTTCTTCCCTTGGCAAAAATGACATGTGCATGCCACACACAAACCCACCTCAAATGACCAAAGTTTGGGTGGGTATTAGTAGATATGGATAATATGCTTTGAATACTTTGTATATTACCTGGTTATCGTGTATGCATACATAATATGTGTTAGTCAATTACGCCCAAGTTGAAATCATCATAAGTTATGTTCATCCAGTTTGCAGCAACTAAGCTTCATCTTAAGACTTTGATTATCGATATGCAGGTTACCTAATAAAACGATAAATAAGAGCTAATAAATTAAGTCTAATAGTTTGCTTCAAAAATTTGAGAATCTAATGGTGTACTTTAATGTCTCTTTTACAGTAGCTCATTACTTGAAGATGAACCAACTAAACATTCAAATGAGCCCCATGATGACAGGGTTGATGGCCATGAACATGTTAGACTATTGAGTCCATGTACTTCTAATGACCCGTCCTAATCCATCCGGACGAAGTCCACATCGATTATAAACGATTCACAATAGTTGATTACATTGCGAGGTACTTGACCTCTATATGATACATTTTACAAACATTGCATTCGTTTTAAAAGACAAATTTTCATTTACATCGAAAGTTGACGGCATGCATACTATTGCATAATATATCTAACTATAATTGACTAAATAATAATCTTGACGAACTCAACGACCCGAATGCAACCTCTTTTGAAATATGTCATGAATGACTCCAAGTAATATCTCTAAAATGAGCAAATGCACATCGGAAGATTTCTTTCATACCTGAGAATAAACATGCTTTCCAAGTGTCAACCAAAAGGTTGGTGAGTTCATTAGTTTAACAAAAATAATCATTTCCATTATTTTAATAGACCACAAGATTTTCATTTCATTTCTCATAAACATCATCTCAGATCAGGCATTTCGCAAACTGCATAGAGATAAAAATCATTCATATGGATTGAACACCTGGTAACCGACGTTAACTTAATGCATAGAATATCCCCAAAACAGAACCTCTCGTCTGTATAATAATCTCGAAGTACTAAAGCATTCGTATCCCGAATGGGACTTGTCAAGGTCCATAGATCTATCTTTAGGATTCGCGTCAATCAGGGGCCATTTCCCTAAATTCATAGGTTACCAGACTTGAAGGGAGATATTCGGTTTAATAATCCAACCATAGAATGTAGTTTTAAGTACTTGTGTCTATTTCGTAAAACATTTATAAAAGCAGCGCATGTATTCTCAGTCTCAAAAATATATATTGCAAAAGCATTTAAAAAGGGAGCAAATGAAACTCACCATACTGTATTTTGTAGTAAAAATACATATAACAATATTGAACAACTGAACAATACAGGGTTGGCCTCGGATTCACGAACCTATATCATTCATATATATATTAACACATATACTTGTAATCGAATAAAGTTTATATATATTTTATAATGTATTAATATTAATATGTTTATGTATAATTATATTAGTACCTATAATAGGTTATGTTATATATAAAATATATAATTTAATGTTATAATAATATGTTAGTTAAGATATAAAAACATGGTAACTTGTAATATTATTATACTTATGCTATAAGTAATAATTATAAATAATATTCGTTGTAATGAAAATAATAATACTTTTAGTAACTTTAGTTAAATCAATAATAATGATAATAATAATAATATTAATGTTAAAAATGATAATTATAATAATAATACTAATAATAATAATATTGATAATAATAATTGTAATAATAATGTTAATAGATATAATGATAATAAAATATATGTACAATATGTTACTAATAATAATAATAATAATAATAATAATAATAATAATAATAATAATAATAATAATAACAATAATAATAACAAATAATACCTTAGAAGCATATATAAAGAAATAAACTGCCCGGGACAGGACTCGAACGCGCGACCTCACATTAATTCGAAAACACTCCACACCACTCCGCCACCCCAGCTTTTCGGATTATAATCCCAGCCCAAAACTATTTAATTCATCTCTCGGCCCATACTGCCACAACAGCCCCTTAACCAATTTCGATCCACGGTTCATTTGTTTTGTTTTGTCTCGGTACATGCGGTAGTAGGAATTGGAAACAGGAAAATCTCGAACATGTCTTTATCAGACAACATTCCATCATCATCTATGTGATCATTCCATATCATGATCATTTCTCATCTTCATCATAAGTGGACGTATGCATGTAGTGATAATCTTTAATCTTAAAAGATAATTAAAATAGCTGGTACCTAATATTGCTAAATACTATATTTATAACTTTTAGAGACATAATATAGTGGGTGTTATTTAAGTGGCCCACCTCAAATTGGCATGAATGACTACTAGCTTTTTTTGCTTACCAATAGCACAATAAAATAACCAAGAAATGAAAAAAGGGAATGTAACATATAAAGTTAAGTGGGGTTCGGCTCACTGAATTTTCCAACAACTCTTTCGGCCCACAGGAAGGAGATAGATGTCAACCATACTCATCTTCCACTTGCAAACCGCTAGAAAAATATAAATTTAAGTGGGGTATATCTTCAATCAAAGTGGTCGACCAAATGGAGCAAGTAAAGTAGGGATACTTGAATATAAAAGGTGGTTATGTGTGATGTTTGGACATGAACTAGAAATATATAATACTTGCATTATATATGGTATTACTCAATTACATAACACCTTTTTCTTTTATAATACGTTCCTAGTCAGAAGAAAACGATGCAGTAACATTAGCTGTGTAAACAGAAGCTGTAGCTAGATGGTGGTTGCAATCGATATAGAAGCAAGGAGAAAGAAAACCGTGTAACAATGCATAGAGTAGCAATTAACGATAATCATGGCCACGCTTGTGAAATGTTTTCATTGGTGGTGTTGGTGATCAAAGAAAAACAGAAGAACGAGGCAGTTATAATGGTTGTGGGTTAATGGGTGTCATGGTTGTTAGGTGGAGAGTTGGCAACAACAATAATGGGAGTGGTGTTCGACAAAGAGGAAAAGACGGGAACAAAGGGAGCACCGGTTGTAAAGGTAAATAAGTTCAATATTAATAGTTTACCCTTTGGTTCATGTGAGGTGTGTGTTTTTGATTCTTGATTACTAGCGAGAACGGTACTAATAAATGGGTGAGAATTCTGGTTTGAACACGTCATGATTATAGTGGTATTATGGAGTTAGTAAAGGTGATTGATCAGTTTTGCTGGCATTAAGAATTTTATGCCATCGGGTACAATCTCACAGACAGGAAGGACAGATGAAATAGCAATTGATGTTGATACACAACAGAAATCAAAATCCTAACAGTTTAAGAATCGTCAGAAGATTTTGGCAGGAAGCAGAATAATTGATGGAATAATATAAAGCTCGATTGATTTTTAGGAAATTGTACGATCGATTATGATGTATAACCATTTAGGAGTCAGAAACAAAAGTTACTTATCTTTTGATTGCAACAAGAAACAGGATTCGATCCAATTTTCCTTTATACGTATTTATTTATAGATATAAATATATATTATTATTAATTAAAATACTAAATATAACAATATAATATATATAAAATAATAATACTATTAATATTAATTATAATTATCATACTAATAATAATATTAATAGTAATAATGATAACAATAATTGTTAGTAAAAATGTTATTAATGATAATATTAAATTATATTACTTTTATAATAATAATATTGATAATAATAATGATTCTAATTGATAATATCAAATAATAATACAACTATTAACATGTTACATGTTTTAATAATACAAATAATAATATTAATAACAATGAAAGTAATTATATTAATATTGCTATAACAATTCATACATACCAACTCTCATATATATATATATATATATATATATATATATATATATATATATATATATATATATATATATATATATATATATATATATATATATATATATATATATATATATACCTATATATTAAATTAATACTATTAATAATATTGATATCAACATTAATAATGAAAGTAATATAACACTATATTTTAACTCGTAATTAAATTTAATGTAATAATATTACATTTTAGTAATAATGTAATACCTATAATAATTCATTTGAACATTTAATATTTATATATTTTAGATATACTACAACATACATATAATGTTAATTGTGTACCGAATTCATATATATATTTATATATTTATTTCAATAACATCTTATCTATTTTGTAAATTACTTTACATGTTTAAATCAATTGATTAAATGGTATTATATTAATTCAAATTAATATATATACTTATATTTATATTTACATATATTTTTATTTACTTATTTATCTACACACAATTATTTGTGAATCGTCGGGAACAGTTAAAGGTCGATTGAATATATATAACAGTTCAAAATTTTTGAGACTCAACATTACAAACTTTGCTTATCGTGTCGAAATCATATAAGATTAAGTTTAAATTTGGTCGGAAATTCCCGGGTCATCACAGTACCTACCCGTTAAAAAAATTTCGTCCCGAAATTTGAGTGAGGTGGTCATGGCTAACAATAAAAATGTTTTCATGACGAATATGAGTTGATAAATTGAGTTTTATCATCATTGAGTAATATGGATAAAAATAATTAGATTATTTGAAGAGTACGAATGAAGCTATCACCAAAGAGTGAAATATGAAAGTAAAGATTTATCTTAACTTTTGACAGAGTCAGGGTTGAATTCCGAAATTCAAGGGATTTAAAGAAAATCTTCGAAATCTATAAGATTTGATTCTTCGGCGAGTAAGGAAATTAAGATCTCTATCATTAAATATGATGATCTGCCTCGATTACTCTGTCTGATATTTTCATTACAAATTAAACTCTTCCGTTCCATTATTCTCACCATTCCTATACTTTCTTTCTTAGTTCATACATCCAAAAGATTGTGAAAATGCTTAATCCCGTTCTAATCCTTGATATTTTCCTAGTTATCATTTATGTGATCCTTCTTTTCAATCTTCCACCAGAAGAATCTGTTTACTTCTACTATTACATTGGGGTGATACTATTCTTAATTCTACCGTGTCTTTATATTGCTATTCGTATTAATATCCACGATTTGTAACCTCCGTGTTGTTATTGGGCTTTATATTTTCTCTTATATTTTGGAGCTCTTTGCCTTTTAATTATCCTCCCGACCTCTAGTAAGGCGAGTAACGGTCCATAATTCGTAAGTATGGAATTTTGGATAAACATCATGTTCTAAATAAGAAAGAATGTATTAGCACGATTTGATTTGTCAAATTACCAGAATTATTGAGAATAGAACTATCAAGAATATATTTTCTTGATATGTTCAGAAGTTAAGCAGAATGAAAAAGCTATGTAACATGGCACATGATGATGTTATGACCTGTGAATCATCACATTCTAATAGAAACTCAGCATGACCTACTGTAATATAATCACGTTGATCAAGTGTCATTATATTATACTGATTCATGCATCAGTTCCCAACATTACTTCAATAACATTCATATTTTAAGCTCGAAAGTTTACAGAATATAGAAACTAACAGTTTCTATATGATGTAACACTGATAGCACGAAGAAATAACTAATTTCGGACAAGAAGATTTATGAAAATATCCTCAAAAATATCGAAGATATTTATGATGATATTTTGGGATTTCTAAGTTCGATGGTTGATGAAGAAAGATTTTCCGCAAGATTTTAACATGACCTCGGAGCAAGATATTCTCTAAAGATTTCATCGGATCCAGAATTACCTGGATCCTTTGAATATAGGGTTTGGTCCTTGTATTTGTCCTTGGTCTCCTTCATGGTTAGTTCAATCTGTTTTTCAGTACCAAATTTTCTATCTAGCATTCCTAACACTCCTTTCTTTATCATCAAACTTTTGGTCGTTTAGACCATCTACCATTTTTCTGTCTCCTCTGCATTTAATGCTACGATATCTGAATCATCGGTTATCAATCCGAGGCGGTTTCAGGAGAATTGTGTTTTTAGATGATTAAACGCTGATGGTAATATGGTGGAATATAAAAGGTTCCCCGGTAACAATAAAAGAGCACGCATATATATCATGGTTATAATATAGTTCTTTCGAACGAAAAGTCGAAGTTGATTTGCTGGAGCTATGATAAAATTGGCTAATTTGAAAAAGGATTGTACGGCTGTTGTAGGTAATAACAACGTCAAAGAAGCTAGCACAGATACATGTTAAACGTTTACTCAGGTTCCTAGTGTTTTTTAGGTGCATAATTATATGCATAAATCTTTTCTTCTGTAGATGAAGTGAGGTTGGTTCATTCTCTCGATTGAGGTGTTTTCAAGAATCATGAAAGGTTTGAACACAGATTGTATTCGTCAAGATACAAATGAGGTTTAAGATGAAATCAAGTGGAAAACTTGAAGAATTGTTTAGTTTCATATGTTATAGTCAATATTTTAATTCATTTTAATTGTCCAATGTTGATAGTCCACAGTTGATAGTCCACAGTTAGCAATTCAATAATTCATATATAGTTTAATATATAATATTCGAATTAATTAATACGTATCGTGACCCGTATTCGTCTCAGACTCGATCACAACTCAAACTATATATATTATTGTAGAATCAACCTCAATCATGTATAGCTAACTCCAGCATTACTGCAAATAGAGTGTCTATGGTTATTCCAAATAATGTATATAGATGCGTCGATATGATATGTCAAAACCTTGTATACGTGTCCCGATATTTAAAGTGCGTAAAATAAATAACAGAAATTAAATGACGATAAATAAAATTGCGAGAATTAAAATTGCGATAAATAAAATGTAACCAGTTAGCTAGGAACAGTTTGCTAGGAACAATTAGCGTGGATTCTTAACAAAGTTCTTCTCATAGTTAATTCATTTGTTTCTAACAAATTTTATTTTGCCCAATGTTTTTCTTCATTATGCCACTTGTTGGATTCTGATAGGTTAAAATCCAAATATAAAATTGAATGAAAATGGTTATTCCGTGGTGAACAGATTCGTATATCTGTGGATGTGGGTAGGATAGTAAATGACTGTTGATTCAGGCTCGAAGAATGTAAAGTATAACTTATTAATGTGAGATCTAAATATTCCTCGGGTATTACCTACCCGTTAAAATATTTTCACCATTAACAGTTTGTACAAAAGAATTTTTAATTACAATCTTTATGAAAACATACATATATATTTTCTTCATATGCAATCATGGATTTAATGAGTTAATATGATATTAATCTCATTTGATTTTTCGGTTGAAACTAGAATAAATAATCTCTAAAACTTTAGAGGTTACTTAATCGTTATGTAGAACGAAGATGAATAATGTAGAACGATTCGTAGAACGATGATTAAGTTCGAGGTACAGAATGAGATGTTGAGGCATGTGATGTTGAAACTTAAGTTATTGGTGGTACTGGTGCTGTTACTGATGGTATTGTTGGTGCCGATGATATTGCTGAAGCTGGTAAATTTTGCACCATATTCTCAAAAAAAATCATTACTCAGGCGCGAAGCTTGTTGACTTCTTCGATTACTCCGGAATGATTGTCGGTAAGAACGAGCGAATGAATACGGTTTAGAATCTGAGGTATTATGTAATCGTGACGAGATGTTCGGGAAATGAGGTTGAAAATGGTATTGCGGACAGGTTCGCCGGTAAGTGCTTCAGGTTCTTTGCCAAAAGGACAATATGGTGGATGGAAGGGATCGCCTTCTTCTAGTCTCCAATGATTAAGTAAACTACGAACCCATCAGATGAATTGGGGATGGCTGATTAGTTGATTCATTCTGGTGATGCTGCTCCCAGAGCTTAAGTGAACATCCATTTCGGAATAGCTGTCGGAATAACTATCAGAATAGTTATTAGAATCTGAGGGACTCGAACTGGTTGAGGGATTCATCTCGTATGATCAGATGAAGGATTTTTGATAAGAAATAGATTATAGGATGTAGATTAGTATCCTGTAATAAATAATTTACATATGCATATATAATACTAAAATCCCATAAGTTACGGAGGAATCTACGGAAGTTGTCAGACAAAGGTAACAATAACAGATACGCTAAGATATGAATTTATCTATACACTATTCATGCAATCAATGCAGTAATATGTGTCTAGACTAGGAAGGATAAGCAGGTAGTTTTCTAAGGATGATAAGTAGATGATTTTCGACACAAAATGATAAGCAAAACTTTTGACATGCAGACACGGTCGAAGTCCAGACTCATTAATGCATCTAAACAACTATCAGTTAGACACACTAATACAAGACCTGGTTCGCTAAGACCTCCGCTCTGATACCAACTCTAATGACCCGTCCTAATCCATCTGGACGAAGTCCACATCGATTATAAACGATTCACAATAGTTGATTACATTGCGAGGTACTTGACCTCTATATGATACATTTTACAAACATTGCATTCGTTTTAAAAGAAAAATTTTCATTTACATCGAAATTTGACGGCATGCATACTATTTCATAATATATCTAACTATAATTGACTAAATAATAATCTTGACGAACTCAACGACCCGAATGCAACGTCTTTTGAAATATGTCATGAATGACTCCAAGTAATATCTCTAAAATGAACAAATGCACAGCGGAAGATTTCTTTCATACCTGATAATAAACATGCTTTCCAAGTGTCAACTAAAAGGTTGGTGAGTTCATTAGTTTAACATAAATAATCATTTCCATTATTTTAATAGACCACAAGATTTTCATTTCATTTCTCATAAACATCATCTCATATCAGGCATTTCGCAAACTGCATAGAGATAAAAATCATTCATATGGATTGAACACCTGGTAACCGATGTTAACTTAATGCATAGAATATCCCCAAAACAGAACCTCTCGTATATATAATAATCTCGAAGTACTAAAGCATTCGTACCCCGAATGGGACTTGTCAAGGTCCATAGATCTATCTTTAGGATTCGCGTCAATCAGGGGCCATTTCCCTAAATTCTTAGGTTACCAGACTTGAAGAGCGATATTCGGTTTAATAATCCAACCATAGAATGTAGTTTTAAGTACTTGTGTCTATTTCGTAAAACATTTATAAAAGCAGCGCATGTATTCTCAGTCCCAAAAATATATATTGCAAAAGCATTTAAAAAGGGAGCAAATGAAACTCACCATACTGTATTTTGTAGTAAAAATACATATAACAATATTGAACAACTGAACAATGCAAGGTTGGCCTCGGATTCACGAACCTATATCATTCATATATATATTAACACATATACTTGTAATCGAATAAAGTTTATATATATTTATAATGTATTAATATTAATATGTTTACGTATAATTATATTAGTACCTATAATAGGTTATGTTATATATAAAATATATAATTTAATGTTATAATAATATGTTAGTTAAGATATAAAAACATGGTAACTTGTAATATTATTATACTTATGCTATAAGTAATAATTATAAATAATATTCATTGTAATGAAAAAAATAATACTTTTAGTAACTTTAGTTAAATCAATAATAATGATAATAATAATATTAATGTTAAAAATGATAATTATAATAATAATACTAATAATAATAATAATAATATTGCTAATAATAATTGTAATAATAATGTTAATAGATATAATGATAATAAAACATATGTACAATATGTTACTACTAATAATAATAATAATAATAATAATAATAATAATAATAATAATAATAATAATAATAATAATAATAATAACAATAATAATAACAAATAATAACTTAGAAGCGTATATAAAGAAATAACTGCCCGGGACGGGACTCGAACCCGCGACCTCACATTAATCTGAAAACACTCCACACCACTCCGCCACCCCAGCTTTTCTGATTATAATCCCAGCCCAAAACTATTTAATTCATCTCTCGGCCCAGACTGCCACAACAGCCCCTTAACCAATTTTGATCCACGGTTCATTTATTTTGTTTTGTCTCGGTACATGCGGCAGTAGGAATTGGAAACAGGAAAATCTCAAACATGTCTTTATCAGACAACATTCCATCATCATCTATGTGATCATTCCATATCATGATCATTTCTCATCTTCATCATAAGTGGACGTATGCATGTAGTGATAATCTTTAATCTTAAAAGATAATTAAAATAGCTGGTACCTAATATTGCTAAATACTATATTTATAACTTTTAGAGACATAATATAGTGGGTGTTGTTTAAGTGGCCCACCTCAAATTGGCATGAACGACTACTAGCTTTTTTTGCTTACCAATAGCACAATAAAATAACCAAGAAATGAAAAAAGGGAATGTAACATATAAAGTTAAGTGGGGTTCGCCTCACTCAATTTTCCAACAACTCTTTCGGCCCACAGGAAGGAGATAGATGTCGACCATACTCATCTTCCACTTGCAAACCGCTAGAAAAATATAAATTTAAGTGGGGTATATCTTCAATCAAAGTGGTCGACCAAATGGAGCAAGTAAAGTAGGGATACTTGTATATAAAAGGTGGTTATGTGTGGTGTTTGGACATGAACTAGAAATATATAATACTTGCATTATATATGGTATTACTCAATTACGTAACACCTTTTTCTTTTATAATACGTGCCTAGTCAGAAGAAAATGATGCAGTAACATTAGCTGTGTAAATAGAAGCTGTAGCTAGATGGTGGTTGCAATCGATATAGAAGCAAGGAGACAGAAAATCGTGTAACAATGCATAGAGTAGAAATTAACGATAATCATGGCCACGCTTGTGAAATGTTTTCATTGGTGGTGTTGTTGATCAAAGAAAAACAGAAGAACGAGGCAGTTATAATGGTTGTGGGTTAATGGGTGTCATGGTTGTTAGGTGGAGAGTTGGCAACAACAATAATGGGAGTGGTGTTTGACAAAGAGGAAAAGACGGGAACAAAGGGAGCACCGGTTGTAAAGGTAAGTAAGTTCAATATTAATAGTTTACCCTTTGGTTCATGTGAGGTGTGTGTTTTTGATTCTTGATTACTAGCGAGAACGGTACTAATAAATGGATGAGAATTCTGGTTTGAACACGTCATAATTATAGTGGTATTATGGAGTTAGTAAAGGTGATTGATCAGTTTTGATGGCATTGAGAATTTTATGCCATCGGGTACAATCTCACAGATAGGAAGGACAGATGAAATAGCAATTGATGTTGATACACAACAGAAATCAAAATCCTAACAGTTTAAGAATCGTCAGAAGATTTTGGCAGGAAGCAGAATAATTGATGGAATAATAAAAAGCTCGATTGATTTTTAACAAATTGTACGATCGATTATGATGTATAACCATTTAGGAGTCAGAAACAAAAGTTACTTACCTTTTGATTGCAACAAGAAACAGGATTCGATCCAATTTTCCTTTATACGTATTTATTTATAGATATAAATATATATTATTAATAATTAAAATACTATGGGTGTGTTTGGGTGACGAGCTTGTTGGAGCTTATGGGAGCTTATAGGAGCTTGAGCTTATAATTTTAATAAGCTCCAAGTCATAAGCTTCGTTTGGTAGAGAAAAAAAGTAGAGCTTATGAAAATCATAAGCTCTGAAAAAATAAGCTAGTTTTAGTAGCTTATGAAAAAAAGTAGAGCTTATGAACTGGAAAATAAGCTCCAGCTCGTTTACCAAACACTTATAAAAAATAATAAGCTCTAGCTACCAGCTTAAAAAATAAGTTCCAGCTCCAACTCTATCTCATAAGCTCCAGCTCTAGCTACAAGCTCCAGCTCCAGCTACTTTCATCCAAACACACCCTAAATATAACAATATAATCTATAAAATATATAATATATATAAAATAATAATACTATTAATATTAATAATAATTATCATACTAATAATAATATTAACAGTAATAATGATAACAATAATTTTTAGTAAAAATGTTATTAATGATAATATTAAATTATATTACTTTTATAATAATAATATTGATAATAATAATGATTCTAATTGATAATATCATATAATAATACAACTATTAACATGTTACATGTTTTAATAATACAAATAATAATATTAATAACAATGAAAGTAATTATATTAATATTGCTATAACAATTCATACATACCAACTCTCATATATATATATACCTATATATTAAATTAATACTATTAATAATACTGATATCAACATTAATAATGAAAGTAATATAACACTATATTTTAACTCGTAATTAAATTTAATGTAATAATATTACATTTTAGTAATAATGTAATACCTATAATAATACATTTGAACATTTAATATTTATATATTTTAGATATACTACAACATACATATAATGTTAATTGTGTACCGAATTCATATATATATTTAATATTTATATATTTATTTCAATAACATCTTATCTATTTTGTAAATTACTTTACATGTTTAAATCAATTGATTAAATGGTATTATATTAATTCAAATTAATATATATACTTATATTTATATTTCCATATATTTTTATTTACTTATTTATCTACACACAATTATTCGTGAATCGTCGGGAACAGTTAAAGGTCGATTGAATATATATAACTGTTCAAAATTTTTGAGACTCAACATTACAAACTTTGCTTATCGTGTCGAAATCATATAAGATTAAGTTTAAATTTGGTCAGAAATTCCCGGGTCATCACAGTACTATGCTTTATTAGTCCATATCAGTGAGTACATGTATTATGCTATTGGGCTCAGGCCATTACTTGTCACTTAGGGTTATTGACTATATAATAGCTATCTTTCATGTATTGAATATCAGAGAATAATAACAAGATACGATTGTTATCATGGTATCGAGCCAGCTGCACACACAACCCTAATTCAATTCTTTTTCTTCTGCGGCCATCACCTACGACCAAACCCTATCACCATCCTACAACTTCAATCACCTCTCTTCCCTACATACAATCATCCTCTTTACATCCATGCCTAACACTTATGATAAAATATACACGGTTACCTCGATTGCACACCTCATTCCTGTCAAACTTGACCTCACAAATCTGAATTATGTTCATTGGAAAAAGTTGTTAGAGCTTGGAGAGCTCAAAATATCTCTTATAAGATGCTAGAGCTCCATCAACTGATTAGTGGAGAAGTTTCAACAACTTAGTCCACGGTAACGGTGAGTTAAAGTTTATAATTCAGTTTTGTAGGTTCACAGCTTCATATTATTAAACATGCATTTCTAAATCTGCTACATAATGTTATATTGAAAGAACTTGAGAGGGTCACTGCACAAGTATAACTTTTAGCCTTTTAGGTGTATTATACATTTATAGAAATTTTCAAACTTGTAATTTGAAAAGACCCATAACATTTTTTCGTTGTTTTAAAATTAATCAGTATATGGAGAAAACCCGATTTTGTTTTAGAGATGCTTTCCATCGCCTTGTGTAGAATACTCGAAACTGTTGCTAAACTCATGCCTGGATGGAGAACCTATGATGACTTCTAATGATGACACATTAAGGTACATCAAAACATTATATTCTTTACATGTATGTTAAATAAGATGTGTTTTTCTACTTAAGGTATAGATGTATCTTAATGTATAGATGTATCATTATTACGATCAAGTGATACTTTTATCAATAAATTTACATGACTTCTTGTATAACAGTTCCGTTCTAGGTCGTACCTTACAATTATTTTTTGGAACATTTTTGCTTGATTTTGGTAGATAATAATTATAAAAAATAAGGAATTTACTGTTATAATTCAGTAGGCTTATAACTACCTTTAGTGGTCTGGTTCTTGACTGTAGACTAATAAGTATATAGAGAGAATATGAGAGAAGTATGTGTTTTATATATGTTTGAAGTGTGTGAATTATGAACTCATAACACACATATTTATACTCAAAAAAATCTACTATACAATATCTATAATAATAATAAAATTAGCATCCAATATTGACTTTTATAACACTCCCCCTTGGATGACAATTTTATTAGAGAATAACTAGTACTGCCTCGTTAAAAAATCTTGGTAAAGAAAACCCATTGGGATAAAACTTTAGCTAAGGGAAAAAGAGTGCAGCATAGAGTTGACTCCCCCTCAAGTAGGCAACGCCTGAGTTGTTACATCTTCTGAACATGCCTCATGCCAATATTATGAACGTGTGTTCTGAAAATAGCAGTTGAAGTGCTTTGGTGAAAAGGTCAGCAGAGTTTTTGCTGGACTGAACATATCTCATTTCAATCTGGTTGTCCTTAATGAGATTTTGAGTGTATGAGAAGAATCTAGGAGAGGTATGTGTTTTGTTCGGTCACTTTTGATATACCATTCTTTCATCTGTGTTATGCAAGCTACATTATCTTCATAGATAGTTGTTGGACTTTTATCGCATTCTAGTCCACAAGAATCGGTAATGAGTTGTGTCATTGATCTCAACCAAAAACATTCCCGAGTAGCTTCATGTAATGCAATCACTTCGGCATGATTTGATGATTGTGCAACAAGTGTTTGTTTTTGAGAACGCCATGATATTGCGGTACCTCCATTTAGGAATACATATCCATTTTGAGATTTAGCTTTATGTGGATCAGATAAATAACCTGCATCTGCATAACCAACCAAATCTTGTTTCGATTCGTTAGAATAAAATAATCCTAAATCAGTAGTTCCTCGAAGGTATCGAAATATGTGTTTGATCCCATTCCAGTGTCTTTTGGTAGGAGCTGAGCTGAACCTTGCCAACAAATTAACTGCAAAAGAAATGTCAGGTCTTGTACAATTTGTAAGATACATAAGAGCTCCAATTGCACTAAGATATTGTACTTCTGGTCCCAGGATATCTTCATGATCTTCACAGGGACGAAATGGATCAGTGTCAACATTAAGTGATCTAACAACCATAGGAGTACTTAATGGTTTTGCCTTGTCCATATTAAAACATTTTAAAATATTTTCAGTATATGTTGTTTGATGTACAAGTAAACCATTAGGCATATGTTCAATTTGTAAACCAAGGCAATACTTGGTTTTTCCGAGATCTTTCATTTCAAATTCTTTCTTTAGAAGTTGAATGGCTTCATGGATCTCTTTATTTGTACCTATGATACTAAGATCATCAACATAAACAGCTATGATCACATATCCGGATGTTGTTTTCTTAATGAAAACACATGGGCAAATAAGATTATTGGTATACCCTTTGCTTATCAAGTAATCACTTAATCGTTTATACCACATCCGACCCGATTGTTTCAACCCATATAAAGACCTTTGTAACTTGATTGAGTACATTTCTTTGGGTTTTGCATTGGTTGCTTCTGATACCTTAAATCCTTCAGGTATCTTCATATATATATATATATCACTATCAAGTGATCCATAAAGATAAGCAGTCACAACATCCATGAGATGCATTTCTAAATTTTTAAAAACTGTCAGACTGATTAAGTATCTAAAAGTAATTGCATCCATAACAGGAGAATAAGTTTCCTCATAATCAATTCCTGGTCTTTGAGAAAAATCTTGAGCTACAAGTCTAGCTTTATACCTTGTAACTTCATTTTTCTCATTTCTTTTTTGCACAAAAACCCATCTATATTCCACAAGTGTCACATCTTTAGGTGTGAGAATGATAGATCCGAAAACTTTTCTTTTATTGAGCGATTCAAATTCAGCTCGTATTGCTTCTTTCCAATGATCCCAATCATGTCTATTTTGACATTCCATGACAGATTTTGGTTCTGGATCATCATCATCATTCATGATGTCATATGCAACATTATATGAAAATATCTCATCAAGATTTTTCATTTCATTTCGGTTCCATAATATTTTTGAATGTGCATAATTGATTGAAAATTCCGTATTGACATCATCAATCTCCTCTGCAGAAGGAGTATTGATTTGTAGTTCTTCTTGAACACTTTCTTTTACCTCATTATCAGCTGATTTTCTTTTTCGAGGATTTTTTATCTTTGGAACCAATTGGTCTCCCACGTTTCTGGCGTGGCAAAGACTCAAGAATGACATTATTGCCAATTTTTGGAATTTCAATTCGATCTGGAGCATTTGCTGCTGGTATATATGATTTAGTCACTCTTTTTGTTTCTGTAAATGCATCACATGCAATTTATTCGCAAGTTCTTGCATATGCATTATTTTTTGAACTTCGGTCTCGCATTCTTTTGTGCGAGGATCAAGATACATTAATTGAGGTTCACACCATGAAACATCATTTTCTTTATTTTTTATTTTTTCCCCCTAATCTAGGGAATAATGTTTCATTAAAGTGACAATCAGCAAAACGTGCTGTAAAAACATCACCCGTCATGGGTTCAATATATCTTATTATTGAAGATGTTTCATATCAAACATATATTCCCATCCTTCTTTGAGGACCCATTTTAGTGCGTTGTGGTGGTGTGATAGGGACATAAACCGCACAACCAAATGTTCTAAGGTAGGAAATATTTGGCTGATGGCCAAAAGCAAGTTGCAAGGGAGAATATGTATGACTTGCGCTTGGTCTAATGCGAATCAATGATGCAGCATGCAAAATTGCATGGCCCCATACAGATACTGGGAGTTTTGTTCGCATTATCAATGGTCTAGCTATTAGCTGCAATCGTTTAATTAATGATTCAGCTAAACCATTTTGTGTATGCACATGGGCAACTGGATGTTCAACAATAATCCCAATAGACATGCAAAAGTTATTAAATGCTTGAGACGTAAACTCACCGGCATTATCTAGTCTCACCCTTTTAATAGTATAATCAGGGAAATGTGCTCTCAATTTAATAATTTGAGCAAGAAATTTTGCAAATGCCATATTTCGACTTGATAATAGACAAACATGAGACCATCTACTAGATGCGTCTATTAGAACCATAAAATATCTAAATGGTCCACATGGTGGATGAATTGGTCCACATATATCACCTTGAATTCTTTCAAGAAACATTGGTGATTTTTTTTCAACCTTAAGAGGTGATGGTCTTATTATTAACTTTTCAAGTGAGCATGATGTACATGGGATAAGTGCATCATGAGGGATCCTTTGATCCGCCAATGGATGTCCATGTGTATTTTGTATTATTCTTTTCATCATTGTTGATCCTGGGTGGCCTAATCTCTCATGCCACAAACTGATCATTACAGGATCACATGATTTTTCTTTAACTACCACATTTACTTCAGGTACATTTATATGTGTATAATGTAAACCAGAATGAAGTCTTGGTAGTTTTTCAATTACACGATTCTTATCAGTGATACTTAAATATTTTTCATTTTCTGTTGTCACTGACTGATAATCATATCCATTTTGGTATATGACAGAGAAACTTAACAAATTTCTCTTTGACATGGGAGAAAATAAGGCATTATTTATTAAAAAATTCGTACCATTTGGTAACATGAATTTTGCCTTTCCCATTCCTTTTATTAAGTCCACAGGACCTGATATAGTATGTATAGTTCCTTCCGTTGCTTTCAAGTCTGTGAAATATTTTTTAGATTTGAGTATGGTGTGAGTGGCACCACTGTCTGCAATACAAATATCTTCACCATTTGACTAATTTTTTACTCCAGCAGTATACATCATGAACTTCAAAAAAAAAATATGAGAAACAAATAATGAGTACATAATTCATCAATATATTACATTCAAAACATGTTACAGACGATAGCACATAATAAGGGAATATGTAGTAAACTAGATATGGTGTAGATTGAAAATCTACAACCATTTATTTAACGGAAACATATAATAGGATATCTATATATATAGATATTAGAAATTTATTCATTAAAGTAGTCACAAGTTGGCTCAGTAATTTTTGTATCAAGGTCATCCACAAGATTTGCTTCTTTTCGTTTTCCCTTTAGGGATTCTTAATACCGATTAACAGAATGCTGATTTGTTCGGCAGTTTTTAGACCAGTGGCCAATTTTACCACATCGGTAACAAGAATCTTCAACATTCTTTGAAGAGCCTTCTTCTACATTGTGATTTGTGGGATTGTATGGTGTTTGGATTTTATAATTTTGTGGATTATTATTTCTTTGTCCACGACCACCACGACCACGACCACCACCACGACCATTATCATAAGGGTGATTTCGAACATAGTTATGATTTTTATTATTGTTATGGTAATTTCCATGATGATGGTTTTGGCCAATATGGCCATGACCTTGTCCCCGCCCTCGTCCATGTGCATTTCTTCTTTTATTATTATTATTATTGTTAATAGCATTAGCTTCAGGAAATGCTAGCGCATCGGTAGGACGAGATTCTTGATTTTTCATCAGTAATTCTTTATTAACTTCTGCAACTAAGAGATAAGTTTGAAGTTTGGAAAAAGTTTTATAATTCTGCAATCTTAAATTTTCTTGCACAGTTATGTTTGCAGAATGCATTGTGGAGAAAGTTTTCTCCATCATATCAGCATCACTTATTTCTTGACCATAGAATTGAAGCTTTGAACGGATCTTGAACATGTCCGAGCTGTATTCACTTACCTTTTTGAAATTTTGGAACCTTAGATTTCTCCATTCTTCCCTCGCAGCTGGGAGTAATATTTCCTTTTGATTATCGAATATACTCTTGATACTTTCCCATAAAACATGTGGATCTTTGATAGTGAGAAACATATGTTTTAAGGTGGTATCAATATGTTTGCGAATAAAAGCAATTGATTTTAATTTATCTTGATCAGAACAAGTATTGTTTTCTTTTAAAGTTTCAAGAATAGCCAATGATCCAAGATTTATTTCTACGTCTATAACCCATGATGTGTAGTTTGTTCACGATACGTCTAAGGCATCAAACTCAAGCTTTGATAAGTTTGACATTTTCTATTTTCAGAAAGATGAACAACATAAATCATAATCATAATCATAATCAATTTTTTTCATAGACAAATAACAACATGAAATTAGAATTAGTTTAGATTCATAAGTAGCAAACAAAGGAATAATAGTATGATTACAAATAATAAAACCATAAGGGAAGGATAGAATATAGGTTCATCTAGTGGTGTACAAGCAACAAGGATGATAGCTATTATGACCAATACAGTAGAAAAAATCATCCTTGAGTTAATCATCTTTTAATAAAAAAATTTGGAGAGTAGTAATTTGAGAAAATGAAGATTGATTTGTGAAAATGTGAAAACGGGAATATTTAATTTATATTTGAAAAATATAGTCGTTGTAACGTCGTCAATCGACGTTAACAACCATTATGTATATATGACCGTTGTAACGTCGTTAATTAATGTTAACGATCGTTATGTTGCTGTTGTATTAAAATAATTTTAATAAAAGAATTTTATTAGTATAAATGTGATTACTATAAAATACATTTAGTATAAATACGAAGATTAAGAGAATAAACATATTATGCATAAATAATAAATTTAAGAATAAACATTAGTATGCATGAAATAAATAATGATTAATTGCATAAGTAATCATAAATGTTAGATAACATAAATATAAATGTTAGTGAAGTTAATAAGAGTTAGATTACAGAAAATATAATTCAGGCGGTATAACCGACCATATATAACTTAAATAACATAAATATAAATGTTAGTGAAGTTAATAAAAGTTAGATTACAGAAATATAATTCAGGCGGTATAACCGACCATATATAACTTAAATAACATAAATATAAATGTTAGTGAAGTTAATAAAAGTTAGATTACAGAAATATAATTCAGGCGGTATAACCGACCATATATAACTTAAATAACATAAATATAAATGTTAGTGAAGTTAATAAAAGTTAAACAATTTCTTACCTTTATTAGTGACGTGTGCTTGCTTAGATAAACCTTGATTATACGGAGCACTTCGTGCTGATAACGTGTTATAATTCAGTAGGCTTATAACTACCTTTAGTGGCCTGGTTCTTGACTGTAGACTAATAAGTATATAGAGAGAATATGAGAGATGTATGTGTTTTATATATGTTTGAAGTGTGTGAATTATGAACTCATAACACACATATTTATACTAAAAAAAATCTACTATACAATATCTATAATAATAATAAAATTAGCATCCAATATTGACTTTTATAACATTTACTATCTTTTTGTTTGTTTTGGATATTGAGTGTCAAAATTTCCAGTGAATTTTGTGTATATAGAACTAAATAATCTCATACTTGCAAAATAAAGAGGTATTAAAGATTTATTTGTCCTAGAGAAGACTAAACTATGAGTTTTTAGTATACACACATTATTATCCAATTGAAGGTAACTATAACCTTATCGATAATGAGCTTTCAGTTTTCCGTCATTTTTACATATTTAGCTTATGAATAACTGTATGTCTATCACAGTTTGGGACTAGAGCATTAGATATTTCTTATTGTAAAATTATGTTTTGAGCTTAGGTAATTATTTCTCTACTGTGATCATTAATTAGGATTTAGTTCATATAGTTGGCGGGTTGTGGTGTTTTTTCAGTGGTCAAAACCACCTTTTACTGACGTAGTCGTCGTAGTGTGTTTTATGCGGGTTAGATCCTCCTGTCATCTTCTTTTTTTAGTGTTTATACTTAATTTAACTGTCACCCCACACAACGTATTTATCTTTTATCGTTTGCCAATGATATTCATATTAATTCATCTATGATATCTCCCAATATCCATTAACATTTAAGTAGTTTTCATATTTCATCTACTTTATTCTTTCAACTAAAATGTCACACACTTACTAATTAAGATTTCGTTTTACAGTTGTTAGGTGTGACGATGATGAACTTATGATTGAGATGGCAAATTGGATGAGTAGATTGGTGTGAAAGTGAATTTACAATGTCAATAATAGGATGTTGACTCTATTATGTGAGAAGTACACATGAGGTACACAATGTGAGGAGAGAACTGCTGAAACATTAATGTTTAATGTTCTCAAAATGTTTAATGTCCTTTAGTATTTACTTCTTTTTAAACTATTATTAAAGCTTTCCATATAGACTCATGATTTACAAGGTTAGGACAATAACAAGAGTCTTGAATGTCTCGAAATGTATCGACATAGACTTCGGCTTCTTTTGATTTGTTTGAGGAAAATACCTCGAAATGTATTTGAGTGTTAGATGGATAAGAATATAAGATTAGACGTTTGGAACTACTATAAAGTATGACCATCACCTCCCTTCGTAATACAGAATATTATTTTATTAGTATGACCTACATATACTACCAATCGAGTAGCAGGAATTTTCACCTATTTTTTGTATTATTACATGCATTAGTTTTAACAAAGATATTAGAAAAATCGTACTACATCAAATTACTAACATACAATATGATGCATCATGTTCATAGAAGAAGTTCCAAATTTTTTTTATGCATAATCCCGCTAAATCGCGGATTATAAACTAGTTTATAATGAATTTTGGGCCTGGCAGCCTGTTTTGGAAGCCCGTGTAAGTTGGGCAGCCCGTGCACTCTGCCCGTTTTGGGAGCCCGTGTGCGATTTGTGCCCGTGGGGACCTCCCGTGTAGCAGACCAACTGGCAGCCCGTGTTAATTTGTGGTAGCCTGTTGGAGCCATTTGCCAGCCCGTGTAGCCGAGAACAATAAGATGATTTGGCTTGTTTCCGGGGTCGTAACTTGATTTCATCGTTTTCGCTCTAGATTCTTCGTTTTAAGTCAGTTTTCTTCGATTTTTTAATTACTTGATCTACCAAATAAAGTGAATAACCGCTATATTCTCCGATAAAGTTGATTACTTTATTGTTTTTAGGGCTTAATATCGGGTATAAAAACATGTCTTTTTTGCCGATATCAGCGCGTATACATGTGATATTGCTCGTTTACACTATATTATCTCGCAATATTGGGTTCTATTTTGGTTAGTTTATGCCTTATAATGAAGACATATGGTGAGTTTTACGCCTTTTATGATCAAGGTGGTGTTTTTGTTGATAGTTGGTAATTTATGGTGGTTTTCGAGTGTTTCGGAGCTAAAATATTAGTTATAAAGTTTCAGGTTCGAACCCGGGTTAACGCCAAAATTTAAAGTAAGTTTTTGAGCTTAAAATGATGTTTCAGGTCTCGTTATCGCGAGATTTTGTTCACCGTTCGAGAGAATGAGGTCGAAGGCAAGTACGTGAACAAAGGATCTGAAAAGCAAACGCGAGAGCAGGAAATGCAGCCCTCACGATCGCTAGGGAGTATGCACAAATTAGCTCGCGAACGCAAGGTAAGGCTGGTCAGGAATCATCTATAAATTCAAGGTGTCGAGGAGCTTTTAGGTTTTATCTTCCATATTACGACTTTGGACGATTTCCAGGTGAAAATAGGGGTTCCAAACCCTTTTAGTAATTTTAAGCATGAACACTTTTGTTATCTTTTGTTTGGTTGATTTTTCTAGCATGTCAGACTAAAACCCTTTAGTGTTTGCTCAGATATAATAACTTTTGATTGTAGGATTGTTCTTTATCTCATGGATTTAAATTTGATCGATTTGGTTTTATTAAGTTTGGCCAAAGACCCATTGTTATGAATGCTTGCTACTTTAATTCAATTATACATGTTATCAACTAGTTATTGTGAGATAAATAGTGATAGCTAATGTGTACTTCAACACTTCTTGTGGTCTAAACGTGTAGGTATTTGATTTTAAGTGATTGAATTAAGTGTTTATGCGGTAATTGAATGGTAGTTTAGCCTCGTAATCGTGTATTTACATTGAGTAATCTTTGTAGTTAGGATTTTAAGTGATTTTGTTGAGTCCCCAAAATGATTAAGGATTTAATTATGACAAAACATCATTATATACACTAAAATGTTATGTGCGGCCAGCATAGGTTTATTTATGTTTAGACATCATTTGTTGTTGTATCAAGTATCCCAGTATGCTATCTGGTCTATCAGCACAAGCTAGACAGTATCCTTCAAACGACACAGGATGTGTGCCCAGCAAATTAAGAAGATCAAGTAAACTAGTAGAAGAACCAGCATGGCTGGTAGCAGCATACAACACTTATATAATTATGCTCCATTACAAACATAATAGTTTTCTGTGTGGTCTACATCAATTATACTATGCAACATAAGTCGAAGATAAAGTTGAACAGAAAAGGACACGCGTCGGCAGCTGACAAGTGACCTTACAAGAACACGTGGGAGTGCAGAAGTTTAACACATGTGTAGACATAGGTTATTACTTTGTCAATGCCTAGGGAACCCAACATTCTATTTATTAATTCAAATAGTATGTCCAAGCCAATTTGGGGTGTTTCTGCAAATAGCCACCAAAGAGGAAAGAAAGAGAGCATGCTCCCTGCCGATGTTGTCTACACAAGTACATACATCCTATATACCAATGGAAATTAGATCTATTACTCGGTTAATAGGACTTCTATAAATAGATATCTCCACTATTGTAGTATCTAGTGGTGTGGGTTTTAATTAAATATAGTCCAAATTTTGTAAAAGCTTAAGATATGCTCTCTAGCAATTTTAGGTGTAATCCGTATCAACCAACTATTTATTCAGCCATTAAATAGGTATAATTCTTTGATATTCATATCAATAAAAGAATAACGTTGAAAATTACCCATGACTCTTATTTAATTTTTGTTTAAATATACTTAACTGTTTAATTATCTAGTTAAATGAAAAGAATTGTATTTAGCCCCTCTAAAATACTCCTGTTGTTATTTCGGGACCAACAACTGTTATCAGAGCTTTAGTCTTGATAATCTCATATCTTGGATCTGAATTCTCTCTCATGGCTGTATATAAGGAACTCGGCTTATCTTGAAAATGGTTCTTTAAATAGACAACCCAAGTTTGATGAAGATGAATATGAGACTTGGAGAGATAAGTTTATGTTTTCCCTTAAGTCTATTGACCCACTCATGTCTGGTATTGCAAACAATGACCCTTTTATCCATACTGGAACACTTGATAGTGTGTCTGCTACAACAGATACTCCTTCCATTGAAGGTAGAGAGGTTGTTCTTCCCCCATCTTGATGGGTGGATGAGGATAAACGTCGTATTATACTTGACCAGAAATCAAAATTATGATTGCTATCACTTTACCTAATCATATGTTCAAATCGATTGAGAGGAAACCGACTGCTAAAGCTATTTTAAACTATCTTGATATCCCTTATGATGAAAAAGATGAGGTCAGGCAAAACAAGGTATTTGCCTTAAAAAGGGAATATGAGCACTTGTTTGCTTATAAGAGTGAGACTTTGAAACAGACCTTCATTAGGTTTAACTCTCTAGTTGCTGACCTAGATAGTTTGAAAGTTAAGTATACTGACTTTGAACAGGTCAACAAATTCATTGACTCATTACCTGTTAAGTGGAAACCTGTCATTGACCTCTTAAGAGCAACCCAGACTTTAAAAAATTTTAATATGTCATCTCTGTATGTTACACTTTGGAACCATGATAAGGCAGACGCAAAACTTGAATTAAATTTATAACAAAAATTTAAGTCTGCCCCCACCACCTCAAAATTTACAAAGTCATATGATACTGCCATTGTTGCTGCTGTTAAAAAGAAAGCTCAAAAAGCTTTATTGGTTCAAAACCTAATGGCAGAAGAAGAAGCAACTGAGGATGACGAGGGTAGTGAGACTGGGTCTGAGGAAAGCAGTGATGGTGATGATGTTGAAGGGTTTGTTGAGGAAATGGCACTAATGGCTAGGTAGTTCAAAAAATGAAACCGTAGTAGGACCTGTAAACCATCCAGGGTCAGCAAAAACCCAGTGCTAGGTGTCCAAGCAAGTCAGTGAAGGGCCCCAAATCCGAGTGTTATAATTGTGGGAAGGTACGACACTTTGCATCTGAATGCATGTCCAGAAAACCCTCTTCACATGCTAACTCTTTATCATAAGCCGATAAGTACAAGAACAAGTACAAAGCTATAAAAGCCTAGATGAAGGAGAACTCAAAGGCTGAGAGAAGGAAAAGAAACCAGAAAAGGTGTTAGTTGCTGAGCATCATGATTGGGATTAAACTAGTTCATCATCATCTTCAGATAATGAAAGTGATGAGGAGTGTACTGGTTATGCATCTGGTAAAAAGTTGTGTTTGATGGCCAGAGAGGTTGAAGAGTTTGATGAGGAAGAAAGTGGTAGTACATTTTTAGCTGATATGAGGAAAGCTGATCTGAAAAGAGATTCACCTCAAGGAAAATTTGAAATGCTGTATAAGGTTGATAATCTTCGAACTTATACTGATGATGAAAAAGCTGAAATGTTTGACTATATAAGAATTGACTTGTGCAGAGGCAGCAAACGTAAAGAAGTTTTCAAAATTGAAATCAAATCTTTACATTAAAAAGTTAAAAGCAAAACTGATGAAATTAAAACCTTAACTGGTGAAATTTCCAAACTTAAAAATCAAAATTATGCCTTAAAATCTCTTCACTCAGAAGCAGCAGAAATCAAGAACCAGTTTAATGACCTTAAAAAGGTTGTAGTTTCTTGGTGTACATCTGCTCAAAGCACAGCAAAGTGCATTAACGAGCAGGTGCCTGCCCAGGTAGAAGCTTTCTTTGCTGATGACTATGCTGCTACTGCTGCCCATGTAGAAGTTGCTTTCATGGACCCTGTACTTGAAACTGATCCTGAAGCTATCTTGCCAAATACTTTTGCTAAGATAGTTAAGGGTAAAAAGGTATTAAAAAATAAGTTTTTCAGACCTACAGTAACCCTACCACCTGCCATTAAAGAAATCTTGGAGGATGAAGTTAGAACAAGAGAAGCCAGTACCTCAAATGATGAGAGTGCTGACCCCTCAAGCATCTACTACATAAATCTAAAAGAAAGACAGAATAAAAGGGAAATTCCTGAAAATAATCAAAGAAATTCAAAATCTGTCAATTCCCCATCTTTTTCAAATTCTACAAATGTTAAGCCAGCTGATAAGATTCATACTGTTCAACCAGTATCAACAGACAAACCAGTAACTTCCCACCGGTAAGTCAAAAGACAAATGCAAAGCAATACACCATGACTATGGTACTGGTTCCCAGAAGAAAGCTTCCCATAAGGGAAAAGCTAAAGTGGAATAGATTGTGGAATCATGTGTTGAGTTATCTATCACTGAGATAATGACTGTTAAGCTAGACCAACTCTTACTGGCTGTTACCCAAGGCCAGTAGTAGAACCAGTCACCCAGCACATCCACTTCTAACCAGCCACCAAAACTAAATTTTAGAAAATGCTACAACTGTGGCAGCAATACTTACTTGTCCAATCAATGTCATGAGTATAAAGAGTTACAGAAGGCATATCACGAAAGGATAGACAAAACAAAATTCCATACATTCGTGCTGCTCAAACCCTGACCACTTGTGCTACTGCTTCCTCAAACATGAAATGTCCCGTTCTTATTGATTAAAAACGTTCCATATTAATTGATTTCGTTGCGAGGTTTTGACCTCTATATGAGACGTTTTTCAAAGACTGCATTCATTTTAAAACAAACCATAACTTTTATTTCATCAATAAAGGTTTAAAAAGCTTTACGTAGATTATCAAATAATGATAATCTAAACTATCCTATTTACACGCGACCATTACATAATGGTTTACAATACAAATATGTTACAACGAAATAAGTTTCTTGAATGCAGTTTTTACACAATATCATACAAGCATGGACTTCAAATCTCGTCCTTATTTAAGTATGCGATAGCGAAAGCTCTTAATAATCACCTGAGAATAAACCTGCTTAAAACGTCAACAAAAATGTTGGTGAGTTATAGGTTTAACCTATATATTATCAAATCATAATAATAGACCACAAGATTTCATATTTCAATACACATCCCATACATAGAGATAAAAATCATTCATATGGTGAACACCTGGTAACCGACATTAACAAGATGCATATATAAGAATATCCCCATCATTCCGGGACACCCTTCGGATATGATATAAATTTCGAAGTACTAAAGCATCCGGTACTTTGGATGGGGTTTGTTAGGCCCAATAGATCTATCTTTAGGATTCACGTCAATTAGGGTGTCTGTTCCCTAATTCTTAGATTACCAGACTTAATAAAAAGGGGCATATTCGATTTCGATAATTCAACCATAGAATGTAGTTTCACGTACTTGTGTCTATTTTGTAAATCATTTATAAAACCTGCATGTATTCTCATCCCAAAAATATTAGATTTTAAAAGTGGGACTATAACTCACTTTCACAGATTTTTTACTTCGTCGGGAAGTAAGACTTGGCCACTGGTCGATTCACGAACCTATAACAAATATGTACATATTTATCAAAGTATGTTCAAAATATATTTACAACACTTTTAATACATTTTGATGTTTTAAGTTTATTAAGTCAGCTGTCCTCGTTAGTAACCTACAACTAGTTGTCTACAGTTAGATGTACAGAAATAAATCGATATATATTATCTTGAATCAATCCACGACCCAGTGTATACATATCTCAGTATTGATCACAACTCAAACTATATATATTTTGGAATCAACCTCAACCCTGTATAGCTAACTCCAACATTCACATATAGAGTGTCTATGGTTGTTCCAAAATATATATAGATGTGTCGACATGATAGGTCGAAACATTGTATACGTGTCTATGGTATCTCAAGATTACATAATATACAATACAAGTTGATTAAGTTATGGTTGGAATAGATTTGTTACCAATTTTCACGTAGCTAAAATGAGTAGTTTTTACCAATTTTGTTTTGCTAGCCATTTCTTCGTTTCTAATCCGTTTTAAGTGATTTAAGCGGCCACCGTTTCGTATTGAACTTGACTTTATAAAACTAAACAGAAAAGGTATAGGTTTATAGTTGGAAATACAAGTTACAAGTCGTTTTTGAAAGAGGTAGTCATTTCCGTCGAAAGAACGATATCTTGATGACTGTTTTGAAAAACATACTTTCACTTTGAGTTTAACCATGATTTTTGGATGTGGTTTCATGTTCATAAGAAAAATCGTTTTCCCAGAAGTATAGCTTTTAAATCAAAGTTTTTCATAGTTTTTAATTATCCAAACCAAAACAGCCCCCGGTTGTAACTACGACGGCGTAAATCCGGTTTTATGGTGTTTATCGTGTTTCCGGGTTTTAAATCATTAAGTTAGCATATCATATAGATATAGATCATGTGTATAGTTGATTTTAAAAGTGTAGTTAGAAGGATTAACTTTATTTGCGAACAAGTTTAGATTTAACTAAACTATGTTCTAGTGATTACTAGTTTATCACTTCGAATATGATTGCTTTTTATGTATGAATCGAATGATGTTATGAACATCATTACTACCTTAATTTCCTTGGATAAACCTACTGGAAAATAGAAAAATGGATCTAGTTTCAACGGATCCTTGGATGGCTCGAAGTTCTTGAAGCAGAATCATGACACGAAAACAAGTTCAAGTAAGATCATCACTTGAAATACGATTGTTATAGTTATAGAAATTGAACCAAAGTTTGAATATGATTATTACCTTGTATTAGAATGATAACCTACTGTAAGAAACAAAGATTTCTTGAGGTTGGATGATCACCTTACAAGATTGGATGTGAGCTAGCAAACTTGAAAGTATTCTTGATTTTATGTAACTAGAACTTGTAGAATTTATGAAGAGCACTTAGAACTTGAAGTTAGAACTTGAGAGAGATCAATTAGATGAAGAAAATTGAAGAATTAAAGTGTTTGTAGGTGTTTTTGGTCGTTGGTGTATGGATTAGATATAAAGGATATGTAATTTTGTTTTCATGTAAATAAGTCATGAATGATTACTCATATTTTTGTAATTTTATGAGATATTTCATGCTAGTTGCCAAATGATGGTTTCCACATGTGTTAGGTGACTCACATGGGCTGATAAGAGCTGATCATTGGAGTGTATATACCAATAGTACATACATCTAAAAGCTGTGTATTGTACGAGTACGAATACGGGTGCATACGAGTAGAATTATTGATGAAACTGAACGAGGATGTAATTGTAAGATTTTTGTTAAGTAGAAGTATTTTGATAAGTGTTTTGATGTCTTTCAAAAGTGTATGAATACATATTAAAACACTACATGTGTATACATTTTAACTGAGTCGTTAAGTCATCGTTAGTCGTTACATGTAAGTGTTGTTTTGAGACCTTTAGGTTAACGATCTTGTAAAATGTTGTTAACCCAAAGTTTATAATATCAAATGAGATTTTAAATTATTATATTATCATGATATTATGATATATTAATATATCTTAATATGATATATACATTTAAATGTCGTTACAACGATAATCGTTACATATATGTCTCGTTTCGAAATCCTTAAGTTAGTAGTCTTGTTTTTACTTATGTAGTTCATTGTTAATACACTTAATGATATATTTAATTATCATACTATCATGTTATATATAATATAACAATGTATTAATATGCTTCATATATATTTAGTAAGACGTGGTTATAACGATAATCGTTATATGTATCATTTCGAGTTTCATACGTCAATAGTCTCCTTTTTAAGTATATAACTTATTGGTACTATTTTTAATGAGATACTTGATGATCATTACATCATGTTAAACATATATATTTATTCATTTATGTATCATCATGTCATATACAACTTATAGCGTTCGTGAATCATTGGTCAAACTAGGTAATCAGACGTTTACAAAATTTCTGTTTCAATTAACCAAGTCTTAACAAGTTTGATTGCTTAACACGTTGGAAACATTTAATCATGTAAATATAGTTTTCATTAAACATATAATCATAGAAAGGTTCGGAAAAGTTCGGGTCACTACAGTACCTACCCGTTAAATAAATTTCGTCTCGAAATTTTAAGCGATTGGAGGTGTTGGCTCATCTTCTGGAAATAAGTGTGGGTACTTCTTCTTCATCTGATCTTCTCATTCCCAGGTGAACTCAGGTCCTCTACGAGCATTCCACCGAACCTTAACAATCGGTATCTTGTTTTGTTTAAGTCTCTTAACCTCGCGATCCATTATTTCAACGGGTTCTTCAATGAATTGAAGTTTTTCATTGATTTGGATTTCGTTCAATGGAATAGTGAGATCTTCTTTAGCAAAACATATCTTCAAATTCGAGACGTGGAAAGTGTTATGTACAGCCGCGAGTTGTTGAGGTAACTCAAGTCGGTAAGCTACTGGTCCGACACGATCAATAATCTTGAATGGTCCAATATACCTTGGATTTAATTTCCCTCGTTTACCAAATCGAACAACACCTTTCCAAGGTACAACCTTAAGCATGACCATCTCTCCAATTTCAAATTCTATATCTTTTCTTTTAATGTCGACGTAGCTCTTTTGTTGACTTTGGGCGGTTTTCAACCGTTGTTGAATTTGGATGATCTTCTCAGTAGTTTCTTGTATTATCTCCGGACCCATAATCTGTCTATCCCCCACTTCACTGCAACAAATCGGAGACCTGCACTTTCTACCATAAAGTGCTTCAAACAGAGCCATCTCAATGCTTGAATGGTAGCTATTGTTGTAGGAAAATTCTGCTAACGGTAGATATCGATCCCAACTGTTTCCAAAATCAATAACACATGCTCGTAGCATGTCTTCAAGTGTTTGTATCGTCCTTTCACTCTGCCCATCAGTTTGTGGATGATAGGCAGTACTCATGTCTAGACGAGTTCCTAATGCTTGCTGTAATGTCTGCCAGAATCTTGAAATAAATCTGCCATCCCCTATCAGAGATAATAGAGATTGGTATTCCATGTCTGGAGATGACTTTCTTCAAATACAGTCGTGCTAACTTCTCCATCTTGTCATCTTCTCTTATTGGCTGGAAGTGTGCTGATTTGGTGAGACGATCAACTATTACCCAAATAGTATCAAAACCACTTGCAGTCCTTGGCAATTTAGTGATGAAATCCATGGTAATGTTTTCCCATTTCCATTCCGGGATTTTGGGTTGTTGAAGTAGACCTGATGGTTTCTGATGCTCCGCTTTGACCTTAGAACACGTCAAACATTCCCCTACGTATTTAGCAACATCGGCTTTCATACCTGTCCACCAAAAATGTTTCTTGAGATCCTTGTACATCTTCCCCATTCCAGGATGTATTGAGTATTTGGTTTTATGAGCTTCTCTAAGTACCATTTCTCTCATATCTCCAAATTTTGATACCCAAATCCTTTTAGCCCTATACCGGGTTCCATCTTCCCGAATATTAAATTTCTCTCTTTTAAAACTCCTTGTTGCTCCTCCTTTATTTGAGTAGTAAGGTTATTGTGAATCATTATATTCATAGATTTTACTCGAATGGGTTCTCTGTCCTTTCTACTCAAGGCGTCGGCTACCACATTTGCCTTCCCCGGGTGGTAACGAATCTCAAAGTCGTAATCATTCAACAATTCAATCCACCTACGCTGCCTCATGTTCAGTTGTTTCTGATTAAATATGTGTTGAAGACTTTTGTGGTCGGTATATATAATACTTTTGACCCCATATAAGTAGTGCCTCTAAGTCTTTAATGCAAAAACAACCGCGCCTAATTCCAAATCATGCGTTGTATAATTTTGCTCGTGAATCTTCAATTGTCTAGACGCATAAGCAATTACCTTCGTTTTTTGCATTAATACACAACCTAGACCTTGCTTTGAGGCGTCACAATATATCACAAAATCATTATTCCCTTCAGGCAATGACAATATAGGTGCCGTAGTTAGTTTTTTCTTCAATAACTGAAACGCCTTCTCTTGTTCATCCTTCCATTCAAATTTCTTCCCTTTATGCGTTAATGCAGTTAAGGGTTTTGCTATTTTGGAGAAATCTTGGATGAATCTTCTGTAGTAACCAGCCAATCCTAAAAATTAACGTATATGCTTCGGAGTTTTTGGGGTTTCCCACTTTTCAACGGTTACGATCTTTGCCGGGTCCACCTGGATACTTTCTTTGTTCACTATGTGAACGAGGAATTGAACTTCTTCCAACCAAAATGCACACTTTGAAAACTTAGCGTACAGTTTTTCTTTCCTCAATACTTCCAGCACTTTTCTCAAATGTTCTTCGTGCTCTTGATCATTCTTTGAGTAAATAAGTATGTCATCGATGAAAACAATGACAAACTTGTCAAGATATGGCCCACACACTCGGTTCATAAGGTCCATGAACACAGCTGGTGCGTTAGTCAATCCAAACGGCATAACCATAAACTCGTAATGACCATAACGCGTCTTAAAAGCAGTTTTTGGAATATCATCTTCCTTTACTCGCATTTGATGATATCCATAACGTAAATCGATCTTTGAATAAACCGAAGAGCCTTGTAGTTGATCAAATAAGTCGTCAATTCTCGGCAGTGGATAATGGTTTTTGATGGTAAGTTTGTTCATGTCTCTGTAGTCAATACACAACCTAAATGTACCATCTTTCTTCTTGACAAACAAAACAGGAGCTCCCCATGGTGATGTGCTTGGTCGAATGAAACCACGTTCTAATAGTTCTTGCAGTTGGCTTTGCAGTTCTTTCATCTCGCTGGGTGCGAGTCTGTAAGGAGCACGAGCTATTGGTGCAGCTCCTGGTACAAGATCTATTTGAAATTCAACAGATCGATGTGGAGGTAGTCCCGGTAATTCTTTCGGAAATACATCGGGAAATTCTTTTGTGACAAAAACATCATTGATGCTCTTTTCTTCAGTTTGTACTTTCTCGACATGTGCTAGAACAGCATAGCAACCTTTTCTTATTAGTTTTTGTGCCTTCAAATTACTAATAAGATGTAGCTTCGTGTTGCCCTTTTCTCCGTACACCATTAAGGGTTCTCCTTCTTCTCGTACAATGCGAATTGCATTTTTATAACATACGATCTCTGCTTTCACCTTCTTCAGCCAGTCCATTCCAACTATTACATCAAAACTCCCTAACTCTACTGGTATCAAATCAATCTTAAATATTTCGCTACCCAGTTTAATTTCTCGATTCCGGCATATATAATCTGCTGAAATTAATTTACCGTTTGCTAATTCGAGTAAAAATTTACTATCGAATGGTGTCAATGGATAACTTAATTTAGCACAAAAATCTCTACTCATATAGCTTCTATCCGCACCCGAATCAAATAAAACGTAAGCAGATTTATTGTCAATAAAAAACGTACCCGTAACAAGCTCCGGGTCTTCCTGTGCCTCTACCGCATTAATATTGAAAACTCTTCCGCGGCCTTGTACATTCGTGTTCTTCTGGTTCGGGCAATTTCTAATAATGTGGCCCAGTTTTCCACATTTATAACAAACTACATTGGCATAACTTGCTCCGACACTACTTGCTCCACCATTACTCGTTCCGACACCATTTGTTCTTTTCGTTCTGTTAACCCCTGGTTCATAGACCTCACACTTCTCCGCGCTATGACCATTTCTTTTACACTTGTTGCAAAATTTGGTGCAGAACTCCCAGTGATACTTTTCACACCTTTGGCATAGCTGCTTCTGATTATTGTTGTTGTTGCGGTTGTTATTGTTGTTGGGATGATTGTTGTAGTTGCTGTTGTTGTTGTTGTTGGGCCATTTGTTGTAGTTGCGATTGATGTTGCAATTGTTGGGATAGTTGTTGCGATTATTATTGTAATTGCTGTTGTTGTTGTATTGGTGATTCTTATCACCGTTTTCCTCCCACTTTCTTTTGACTTGCTTCACATTGGCCTCTTCAGTCGCCTGTGTAGTGACCCGAACCTTTCCATGTTTATATATATATTAAATGAAATTTTTATTTACATGATTAAGTGTTTCCAACATGTTAAGCAATCAAACTTGTTAAGACTTGATTAATTGAAATAGGTTTCATATAGACAATTGACCACCCAAGTTGACCGGTGATTTACGAAAGTTAAAACTTGTAAAAACTATACGATGACATATATATGGTTATATATATAGTTAACATGATTTTATTATAAGTATGTATCTCATTAGGTATTTTAACAATGAGTTATATACATAAAAAATGAGACTATTAATTTAAGAAACTCGAAAACGATATATATAACGATTATCGTTATAACAACGTCTTACTAGGTACATATGAATCATATTAAGATATTGATACACTTGGTTAATTATGTTAAATGATAAGTAAATATATTATTAAGTATATTAACAATGAAATACATATGTAAAAATAAGACTACTAACTTAATGATTTTTAAACGAAACATATATGTAACGATTATCGTTGTAAAGACATTTAATGTATATATATCATATTAAGAGATATTCATACATGATAATATCATGATAATATAATAATTTAAAATCTCATTTGATATTATAAACATTGGGTTAACAACATTTAACAAGATCGTTAACCTAAAGGTTTCAAAACAACACTTACATGTAACGACTAACGATGACTTAACGACTCAGTTAAAATGTATATACATGTAGTGTTTTAATATGTATTTATACAATTTTGAAAGAATTCAATACACTTATCAAAATACTTCTACTTAACAAAAATGCTTTACATCCTCGTTCAGTTTCAACAACAATTCTACTCGTATGCACCCGTATTCGTACTCGTACAATACACAGCTTTTAAATGTATGTACTATTGGTATATACACTCTAATGATCAGCTCTTAGCAGCCCATGTGAGTCATCTAACACATGTAGGAACCATCATATGGCAACTAGCATGAAATATCTCATAAAATTACAAAAATATGAGTAATCATTCATGACTTATTTACATGAAAACAAAATTACATATCCTTTATATCTAATCCATACACCAACGACCAAAAACACCTACAAACACTTTCATTCTTCAATTTTATTCATCTAATTGATCTCTCTCAAGTTCTATCTTCAAGTTCTAAGTGTTCTTCATAAATTCTACAAGTTCTAGTTACATAAAATCAAGAATACTTTCAAGTTTGCTAGCTGACTTCCAATCTTGTAAGGTGATCATCCAACCTTAAGAAATCTTTATTTCTTACAGTAGGTTATCATTCTAATACAAGGTAATAATCATATTCAAACTTTGGTTCAATTTCTATAACTATAACAATCTTATTTCAAGTGATGATCTTACTTGAACTTGTTTTCGTGTCATGATTCTGCTTCAAGAACTTCGAGCCATCCAAGGATCCGTTGAAGCTAGATCCATTTTTATCTTTTCCAGTAGGTTATCCAAGGAACTTAAGGTAGTAATGATGTTCATAACATCATTCGATTCATACATATAAAGCTATCTTATTCGAAGGTTTAAACTTGTAATCACTAGAACATAGTTTAGTTAATTCTAAACTTGTTCGCAAACAAACGTTAATCCTTCTAACTTGACTTTTAAAATCAACTAAACACATGTTCTATATCTATATGATATGCTAACTTAATGATTTAAACCCTGGAAACACGAAAAACACTGTAAAACAGAATTTACTCCGTCGTAGTAACACCGCGGGCTGTTTTGGGTCAGTTAATTAAAAACTATGATAAACTTTGATTTAAAAGTTGTTCTTCTGGGAAAATGATTTTTCTTATGAACATGAAACTATATCCAAAAATCATGGTTAAACTCAAAGTGTAAGTATGTTTTCTAAAATGGTCATCTAGACGTCGTTCTTTCGACTGAAATGACTACCTTTACAAAAATGACTTGTAACTTATATTTCTGACTATAAACCTATACTTTTTCTATTTAGATTCATAAAATAGAGTTCAATATGAAACCATAGCAATTTGATTCACTCAAAACGGATTTAAAATGAAGAAGTTATGGGTAAAACAAGATTGGATAATTTTTCTCATTTTAGCTACGTGAAAATTGGTAACAAATCTATTCCAACCATAACTTAATCAACTTGTATTGTATATTATGTAATCTTGAGATACCATAGACACGTATACAATGTTTCTACCTATCATGTCGACACATCTATATATATTTCAGAACAACCATAGACACTCTATATGTGAATGTTGAGTTAGCTATACAGGGTTGAGGTTGATTCCAAAATATATATAGTTTGAGTTGTGATCAATACTGAGATACGTATACACTGGGTCGTGGATTGATTCAAGATAATATTTATCGATTTATTTCTGTACATCTAACTGTGGACAACTAGTTGTAGGTTACTGTAACATCCCACATTTTTCCGTTAAATTATTTTAACGACCGTCTTTTTTTTTTAGATAATATCTTCCGTTATCTAAATTCGTAGTTTCCGTTGACTAACGTTCATAATATTTCTGTTATTTAATTATAACATCACTCATTTACTCGAGCGTTTTCAAAATATTCGTTCGGTAAAATCCCGCACCCGCTTCTAAACTCGAGGGACTAAAATTGACACGGGGCAAACTAGTTGACTAGGTCAACTAGTCCACCCCAATCACCACCATTCAATCATCTCCATCTCTCCCTCTTTCTCTCTAGCAAGAACACACACACAAACACCCAATTCAATCATTCATCATCTAAATTCGATCTAGGAGGCTTACAACAAAACAAATTACATATTTGGAATCCTCTCTTCATCCTCTACAATTTGATACCAACTTCATCTCGTTTGGGTAACGTTTCTAAAATACTAGATTTCTCTAAATTCGTTTTATATACTTGAAATGGTGTTAGTTAGTGTCTATGGCTCGTGTCTAGCATGAATATATGATTTACTTGCTCGATTTGTTGTTTTGAGTAACTAGTATGAACAATTGAAATGGGTGTGCTTAATCTTTGATTTTGGATGAGTTAATGTTGTTAAATTATTAAAGTTCATGTTTTAATTGTGTTACTAGCATCATTAGCTTCATTTTGATGTGTAGGTTGATTTAGAAAAGCTTCATTTACAAAATGGTTGAATTCATGATTTTGATTAGGGTTTGATGAACTCTAAAATGAACTTTTGATGTTTTGAATGCCATGAAATGTTATTAGCAAGTGTTTAATTGTATTGTATGTTTAATTACCTTCAAAACGATGTATCGTATGTGTAAATTGGATTCCCGAGTCAAGAAATGCGTTTTGTGAACTTGAAACTTTGATTTTGAACGTTTAATGATCATTTGATGAGGTTTTCATTGTTGTTAATGATGGATTTGATTCATGAAATGTGTTTAGTTGTATTCCTCTTTAAATTACCTTTCCAACGATATAAGATACGTGTTTTGAATGTTAACGAGTCAAAAGTTATGATCGTTTGAAGTTGAAATCGTATAAGTGAAAACTGCCCCAGAATTGCTGATACAGCTGCAGATGCGGCGCATCTGCCTCAGATGCGGCGCATCTGAGGCAGACTGCCCAAAAATGTCAATTTTCGCTTAATTCTAAGTATGCTACACACCCCCGATCAATATGAAACTTGGACAACATGCTCATATATGATTTCTAAGCTTAGGAAAATAGTTCGGGACCCGACCCGACCCCGTTGACTTTTTCGTTGACTTTGACCAAGTTTGACTTTTAGTCAAACTTAACAAAACACTTATGCAATCGTTCTAATCTTGTTTCATACTTGATTCTTGCATGAAACTTGACAACGTGATTCACATGCTATATATTCGAGTCGTAACGAGCCATAGGACTAATTGAACACATTTCACCCGACCATGTGTCGTAACCGGTTAATTGATACAACTTACTTGTTTAGGTCAAGGCTAAGCAACTTTCATACACACGTTTACTTTGTGAAGTACTTTTATACTCGTGCACTCGAGGTGAGATCATAGTCCCACCTTTTCAACAACTTTTATACTTTTAAATCGTGGGCTGAGAAACATATACTTTGTTACATCTTATACTACTTACTTTTATGTTTTGAACACAAGTCCGATGAAACAAACATTCTACAGCGAGTTTAGAACAAAAATCCTCAATTCGATTATCATTAGTTACACTTGCCGGGTGTAAGCGAGAGCTTATGTTGTATGGATCCATATGGGTTTGACAAACCCTCATTCAAACGGTTCGCTACCGTTTACGAATGGAATATATTTTCGTGAAACAGTGTATGTTCTAACACTATTGTGATGGGGTTCTATGGAAGGAAATGTTAAGCATTGATAATTGGGTGCTCGCGAACCAACTTTTGGAATGCAACTTTTGGATGATCAATTTATGGAAATACTAAATCTTGTGGTTCAAAATATAACTTTTATTAATACACCTATGATTTCACCAACGTTTTTCGTTGACAGTTTTCTATATGTTTTCTCTGGTTCATACTTGGCTATTTGATACATGCTTCCGCGTACATTCATACTTGCTTGGGGTCGAGCATACATGCATACACTCTGATTACTTGCTTGGAGTCAAGCATGCATACATACTTACGCTATTTATAGCAACTGTGATTTTCAACTTATATTATGTCGTAAGTTATTTCATTTATACTTTACAATTTTTGTAATCTTAAACTTGTTGTCGAATTGTTTGTAAACTAAACTTTGCAAGTCTTGTACGTTTCAAATGAATGCGACATAATTTTGGTCAAATGAGTCTCATATAGGGACTATGACCACGCAACGGGACCTAAGTAGTCGGCGCCGTCAATGACGATTTTGTCGGGTCGCTACAGATGGTATCAGAGCGTTGGTTGTAAGGAACTAGGATGTGCATTAGTGTGTCTGACAGAGTCGTTAGGACGCATTAGTGAATCTAGACTATAACCGGATAGTAAATCATTGCATTCTGACATACATTTGCTATAGATAGCACTTACTTGACTACTTGTGCATTATACTTGAATCATTCTTAGGCAAACTTCTTAATGGTACCAAGTTTTCATCATACGAACTCGTATTCTGCAACTTTCTGGTAACACGCGTAAATTCAAGATTCATACGCGTAAGGATGACGACGACTTCATTAGTCTCACTAGTTCGGGAACTCTATCTCCCACGTTGTTATTCGCCAACAGTCTCAACTTGCTATCGGTGTCACACCGGTGTTCGTTACTATCTACCATTTCGTGTTACTACCACCACTACTCTAGGTGAGTCTCGTCATCACTATTTATCACTACGGTTGCGTACTATTCGTTATCATGATTTGTTACACTTCTCGTACCGGAATACATTATTGTTTGACTTGAATCGCATTGACGTGACAATCATTTATACATTTCCCTCGAGGAACGCTTCTTTAGAGTTGCACTAATTCTTTCGATTCAATACGAGTCACGTTAGAGACGTCGTTACACTTTATTCATTTTAAATTTTCACGATTACACGAACTTGAATCTATGGAGTGATGTGGGAATGGAGGTATGAGATAGCGTAATATAACGACACTCGATCAACGTGGTTATATTACGGTAATTCATACCAAAGTTCTAATGACACGTGACGGTGATTGGACTCGATCAACCTAATCACCACCATGTGCCATGTACGTGATTTCATTTTTCTTGTTTGGACATCCGACAATTCCGAGAATACTGATAACAACCATACCTGGGACACATCGTCGATTATTATCGAACCATACTTATGCTTCCGAACGGATGACAAATTCTTTCAACTTCAAACATATGTAACACTTGTATACTATCTCGTTTTCTTATGATTTTATCGACAAACTACAATATGCTTGTTATGCTCACATCGAGGCGGAAACTTCTCTCGCCTTACACTCGTATTTCCGTTTAAGGAAATCTTTATTCTAAATTCTCAATGGAGAGAGAGACTCTTCACATTATACTAGTATTCGCCACGAGGGTGAATAGTCCTAACGAACGTTTTCAGAAACCGATAAATCTTTCGCGGCGCGAAATTCTTGAAAAAAAAAAAAACTTGTTCAAATATATCTTGAGGAAATGTACCTCGTCTCGGATCGAGATTCTCGTTTCACTTCTAAATTTCAGGGTACCTTACAAAAAGCCTCGGGACCGCGTTTAAATATGGGTACCGCGTATCATCCACGCACCGACGAATAAAGAAAATGTACGATTTGAACCTGGGAAACCATAATGCGAATTTGTGTTATCAACTTCAAAATTTCTTGAGAAAAGTCTTTGCCTTTAACCAAATTCTCTTACAACGATGGTTATCATTCAAGTCTTAACGTCACACCTTTTGAAATCTTATATGACCGGAAACGTCATTCTCCTTTTGTAGAACCAAGTAAATGATAATCAAGTCACCGAACCTTGACTCATTCATGGTGTAACCGTTAAAATCCTTCCAATCCGAGAAAGGCTCGAGACGGCCCGTAATCGCCAAAGGAGCTATGCCAATGTTAGATGTATACCTTTCGAATTCCATGTGGGAAACCGCGTAATGTTAAAAGTCACACCTTGAAAAGGTGTAATCCGTTTTGGGAAACGTAGAAAGCTAAATCCGCGATATTTTGATCCTTTGGAAACCTTGGGGCGTTTTGGACCCGTTGTTAGCCGTTTAGATTTCAGACTCAATTGAGTCTCCGTTCATCCTACATTCGATGTATTAAACTTAAAGAAGTGTCTTGTGGAACAAGAACTTGTTATCCTTTTCGATGAGCTTACTATCGATGACAAACTCCGCTTCCTAGGAGGACCGGTTGAAATTTTGAATCATGAAACCAAACTCTGAAACAACGTAAAACCCCGACTGTCAAAGTTCGTTGAAATGCCCGATGAAGTACTTTCACTTATCCGTAGAATGGGCAACGCACGATCTCGATGAAGGAACAACGACTATTACTTTCAACTAAATTTCGGGACGAAATTTCTTTTAAGGTGTAGGTAATGTAACATCCCGCATTTTTCCGTTAAATTATTTTAACGACCGTCTTTTTTTTTAGATAATATCTTCCGTTATCTAAATTCGTAGTTTCCGTTGACTAACGTTCATAATATTTCCGTTATTTAATTATAACATCACTCATTTACTCGAGCGTTTTCAAAATATTCGTTCGGTAAAATCCCGCACCCGCTTCTAAACTCGAGGGACTAAAATTGACACGAGGCAAACTAGTTGACTAGGTCAACTAGTCCACCCCAATCACCACCATTCAATCATCTCCATCTCTCCCTCTTTCTCTCTAGCAAGAACACACACACAAACACCCAATTCAATCATTCATCATCTAAATTCGATCTAGGAGGCTTACAACAAAACTAATTACATATTTGGAATCCTCTCTTCATCCTCTACAATTTGATACCAACTTCATCTCGTTTGGGTAACGTTTCTAAAATACTAGATTTCTCTAAATTCGTTTTATATACTTGAAATGGTATTAGTTAGTGTCTATGGCTCGTGTCTAGCATGAATATATGATTTACTTGCTCGATTTGTTGTTTTGAGTAACTAGTATGAACAATTGAAATGGGTGTGCTTAATCTTTGATTTTGGATGAGTTAATGTTGTTAAATTGTTAAAGTTCATGTTTTAATTGTGTTACTAGCATCATTAGCTTCATTTTGATGTGTAGGTTGATTTAGAAAAGCTTCATTTACAAAATGGTTGAATTCATGATTTTGATTAGGGTTTGATGAACTCTAAAACGAACTTTTGATGTTTTGAATGCCATGAAATGTTATTAGCAAGTGTTTAATTGTATTGTATGTTTAATTACCTTCAAAACGATGTATCGTATGTGTAAATTGGATTCCCGAGTCAAGAAATGCGTTTTGTGAACTTGAAACTTTGATTTTGAACGTTTAATGATCATTTGATGAGGTTTTCATTGTTGTTAATGATGGATTTGATTCATGAAATGTGTTTAGTTGTATTCCTCTTTAAATTACCTTTCCAACGATATAAGATACGTGTTTTGAATGTTAACGAGTCAAAAGTTATGATCGTTTGAAGTTGAAATCGTATAAGTGAAAACTGCCCCAGAATTGCTGATACAGCTGCACATGCGGCGCATCTGCCTCAGATGCGGCGCATCTGAGGCAGACTGCCCAAAAATGTCAATTTTCGCTTAATTCTAAGTATGCTACACACCCCCGATCAATATGAAACTTGGACAACATGCTCATATATGATTTCTAAGCTTAGGAAAATAGTTCGGGACCCAACCCGACCCCGTTGACTTTTTCGTTGACTTTGACCAAGTTTGACTTTTAGTCAAACTTAACAAAACACTTATGCAATCGTTCTAATCTTGTTTCATACTTGATTCTTGCATGAAACTTGACAACGTGATTCACATGCTATATATTCGAGTCGTAACGAGCCATAGGACTAATTGAACACATTTCACCCGACCATGTGTCGTAACCGGTTAATTGATACAACTTACTTGTTTAGGTCAAGGCTAAGCAACTTTCATGCACACGTTTACTTTGTGAAGTACTTTTATACTCGTGCACTCGAGGTGAGATCATAGTCCCACCTTTTCAACAACTTTTATACTTTTAAATCGTGGGATGAGAAACATATACTTTGTTACATCTTATACTACTTACTTTTATGTTTTGAACACAAGTCCGATGAAACAAACATTCTACAGTGAGTTTAGAACAAAAAATCCTCAATTCGATTATCATTAGTTACACTTGCCGGGTGTAAGCGAGAACTTATGTTGTATGGATCCATATGGGTTTGACAAACCCTCATTCAAACGGTTCGCTACCGTTTACGAATGGAATATATTTTCGTGAAACAGTGTATGTTCTAACACTATTGTGATGGGGTTCTATGGAAGGAAATGTTAAGCATTGATAATTGGGTGCTCGCGAACCAACTTTTGGAATGCAACTTTTGGATGATCAATTTATGGAAATACTAAATCTTGTGGTTCAAAATATAACTTTTATTAATACACCTATGATTTCACCAACGTTTTTCATTGACAGTTTTCTATATGTTTTCTCAGGTTCATACTTGGCTATTTGATACATGCTTCCGCGTACATTCATACTTGCTTGGGGTCGAGCATACATGCATACACTCTGATTACTTGCTTGGAGTCAAGCATGCATACATACTTACGCTATTTATAGCAACTGTGATTTTCAACTTATATTATGTCGCAAGTTATTTCATTTATACTTTACAATTTTTGTAATCTTAAACTTGTTGTCGAATTGTTTGTAAACTAAACTTTGCAAGTCTTGTACGTTTCAAATGAATGCGACATAATTTTGGTCAAATGAATCTCATATAGGGACTATGACCACGCAACGGGACCTAAGTAGTCGGCGCCGTCAATGACGATTTTGTCGGGTCGCTACAGTTACTAACGAGGACAGCTGACTTAATAAACTTAAAACATCAAAATATATTAAAAGTGTTGTAAATATATTTTGAACATACTTTGATATATATGTATATATTGTTATAGGTTCGTGAATCAACCAGTGGCCAAGTCTTACTTCCCGACGAAGTAAAAATCTGTGAAAGTGAGTTATAGTCCCACTTTTAAAATCTAATATTTTTAGGATGAGAATACATGCAAGTTTTATAAATGATTTACAAAATAGACACAAGTACGTGAAACTACATTCTATGGTTGAATTATCGAAATCGAATATGCCCCTTTTTATTAAGTCTGGTAATCTAAGAATTAGGGAACAGACACCCTAATTGACGCGAATCCTAAAGATAGATCTATTGGGCCTAACAAACCCCATCCAAAGTACCGGATGCTTTAGTACTTCGAAATTTATATCATATCCGAAGGGTGTCCCGGAATGATGGGGATATTCTTATATATGCATCTTGTTAATGTCGGTTACCAGGTGTTCACCATATGAATGATTTTTTATCTCTATGTATGGGATGTGTATTGAAATATGAAATCTTATGGTCTATTATTATGATTTGATATATATAGGTTAAACCTATAACTCACCAACATTTTTGTTGACGTTTTAAGCATGTTTATTCTCAGGTGATTATTAAGAGCTTCCGCTGTCGCATACTTAAATAAGGACGAGATTTGGAGTCCATGCTTGTATGATATTGTGTAAAAACTACATTCAAGAAACTTATTTTGTTGTAACATATTTGTATTGTAAACCATTATGTAATGGTTGTGTGTAAACAGGATATTTTAGATTATCATTATTTGATAATCTACGTAAAACTTTTTAAACCTTTATTGATGAAATAAAGGTTATGGTTTGTTTTAAAATGAATGCAGTCTTTGAAAAACGTCTCATATAGAGGTCAAAACCTCGCAATGAAATCAATTAATATGGAATGTTTTTAATCAATAAGAACGGGACATTTCAGCCTGTTCTTTAATTCTTTTCTCAATCTGGTTCACTAGTTTGTGAGCCATTCTACATGCCTGTTGTATGGAGGTGGGCTCGTGTGAACTTATATCTTCTTGGATTCTTTCCGGTAATCCTTTCACAAACGCGTCGATCTTCTCTTCCTCATCTTCGAACGCTCCCGGACACAATAGGCACAATTATGTGAATCGTCTTTCATACGTGGTAATATCAAATCCTTGGGTTCGTAACCCTCTAAGTTCTGTCTTGAGCTTATTGACCTCGGTTCTGGGACGGTACTTCTCGTTCATCAAGTGCTTGAATGCTGACCACGGTAGTGCGTAAGCATCATCTTGTCCCACTTGCTCTAGATAGGTATTCCACCATGTTAACACAGTACCTGTGAAGGTATGCGTAGCGTACTTCACTTTGTCCTCTTCAGTACACTTACTTATGGCAAACACCGATTCGACCTTCTCGGTCCACCGTTTCAATCCGATCGGTCCTTCGGTTCCATCAAATTCCAAAGGTTTGCAGGCAGTGAATTCTTTGTAGGTGCATCCTACACGATTTCCTGTACTGCTAGATCCAAGGTTATTGTTGGTATGTAGCGCAGCCTGTACTGCGACTATGTTTGAAGCAAGAAAGGCATGAAATTCCTCTTAGCTCATATTCAAGGTGTGTCGAGTAGTTGGTGCCATTTCCTTCAAAATAGTCAAATGAAACAAGTTAATCATACAGAATATTAAGAGTAGTCAATAGTATCTCGTAGCATAATATGAACTCATTTATAAAAGCTTTTTCTTCATATTAGCATTTTATAAGTTTAAATTCAGGTAGTACCTACCCGTTAAGTTCATATACTTAGTAGCTAATATACAATTCAACTACTACAATTCTATATGAAAAACTGATTATAATAATATTTCGCGTTCAAACTTTTACACAATATTTTACAAACTTACAATATCGCTTATTTTACATATAACATGAAATATAGCACATAATAAATTTGATACAAGATGGTTGTGAAGATAATTCTAGCTAGTACACAAATCATTCAGCAAAGGAAATAAAGACACGTAATTCATACGTCCAGAAACAAGTCATGCATTCTGGTTTTACTAGGACTACTTCCCATCCTTGGTCTTGTGGAACATAACCGTTATGGCCGTTGATAAGACAGCGTGTTGTAACGTCGTTAAAGGGACAAGGGTTACGTAATGTCCAACAGTCCTGTAACAATCTAAAAACCTCATTTCTTACCCCAATTACCGACTCCGTCACTTGTGGGAACGTTTTGTTTAATAGTTGTAGCCCGATGTTCTTGTTCTCACTTTGGTGAGAAGCGAACATTACTAACCCGTAAGCATAAAATGCTTCTTTATGTTGCATGTTAGCCACTTTTTCTAAATCACGAAGTCCTATATTCGGATATATTGAGTCAAAATAATTTCTTAACCCGTTGCGTAAAATAGCATTTGGGTTCCCGCAATATATGGGTCAAAGTAAACACATCGTAACTTATGGATTTTCCAATGTGATATCCCCCATCTTTCGAACAAAAGCCTTTTATAAACCAAGGCATTCTTGGAACGTTCTTCGAATGTCTTACAAACTGATCTCGCCTTAAATAGTTGTGCCAAGGAATTCTGACAGACTCTAGACAAGATTTCATCAATCATGTCTCCGGGTAGGTCTCTTAAAATATTGGGTTGTCTATCCATTTTGTGTTTTTATACTGTAAAATAGACAAGTGTTAGATTCATAAAAAAAATACTTATTAATACAAGCAATTTTTACATATATCATAAAGCATAAGCACACTATATTACATATATTACACCACACGAATACAACTATCTTATTCTGACTCGCTCGTTTCTTCTTCTTCGATTTTGGTTCATTTTACCAAGTTTCTAGGGATATATGATGTTCCCCTAATACGAGCCGTCATTTTCCACATTGATTTAGAAAAACCTGGTGGTTTAGAGGTTCCCGGGTTATTGTCACAACTTAAGAAATACGGGTGTTGACGATACATATAAAGTTCATCAGGTTTGGAATCAAATTTCTCTATTTTTATGCCCTTTCTCTTATTGTTCTCTTTTGCCTTATTAAATTGTGTTGGGGTAATTTCTATAACATCATCGGAATCCTTGTCGGGATCCGATTCATCGGAGAATTGGTAATCCTCCCAATACTTTGCTTCCTTGGCGGAAACACCATTGACCATAATTAACTTTGGTCGGTTGGTTGAGGATTTTCTTCTACTTAACCATTTTATTATTTCCCCCACTGGTTCTATTTCTTCTTCCGGTTCCGATTCTTCTTCCGGTTCCGACTCTTCTTCCGGTTCCTCTTCGGGAACTTGTGAATCAGTCCACGAATCATTCCAATTTACATTTGACTCTTCATTATTATTAGGTGAGTCAATGGGACTTGTTCTAGAGGTAGACATCTATCACATAATATCAAACACGTTAAGAGATTAATATATCACATAATATTCACATGTTAAAAAAATATAGTTTCCAACAAAATTTGTTAAGCAATCATTTTTCAAGTAAACACGGTCGAAGTCCAGACTCACTAATGCATCCTAACAAACTCGATAAGACACACTAATGCAAAATTCTGGTTCTCTAAGACCAACGCTCTGATACCAACTGAAATGTCCCGTTCTTATTGATTAAAAACGTTCCATATTAATTGATTTCGTCGCGAGGTTTTGACCTCTATATGAGACGTTTTTCAAAGACTGCATTCATTTTAAAACAAACCATAACCTTTATTTCATCAATAAAGGTTTAAAAAGCTTTACGTAGATTATCAAATAATGATAATCTAAAATATCCTGTTTACACGCGACCATTACATAATGGTTTACAATACAAATATGTTACAACGAAATAAGTTTCTTGAATGTAGTTTTTACACAATATCATACAAGCATGGACTCCAAATCTCGTCCTTATTTAAGTATGCGACAGCGGAAGCTCTTAATAATCACCTGAGAATAAACATGCTTAAAACGTCAACAAAAATGTTGGTGAGTTATAGGTTTAACCTATATATTATCAAATCATAATTATAGACCACAAGATTTCATATGTCAATACACATCCCATACATAGAGATAAAAATCATTCATATGGTGAACACCTGGTAACCGACATTAACAAGATGCATATATAAGAATATCCCCATCATTCCGGGACACCCTTTGGATATGATATAAATTTCGAAGTACTAAAGCATCTTGTACTTTGGATGGGGTTTGTTAGGCCCAATAGATCTATCTTTAGGATTCGCGTCAATTAGGGTGTATGTTCCCTAATTCTTAGATTACCAGACTTAATAAAAAGGGGCATATTCGATTTCGATAATTCAACCATAGAATGTAGTTTCACGTACTTGTGTCTATTTTGTAAATCATTTATAAAACCTGCATGTATTCTCATCCCAAAAATATTAGATTTTAAAAGTGGGACTATAACTCACTTTCACAGATTTTTTACTTCATCGGGAAGTAAGACTTGGCCACTGGTCAATTCACGAACCTATAACAAATATGTACATATATATCAAAGTATGTTCAAAATATATTTACAACACTTTTAATACATTTTGATGTTTTAAGTTTATTAAGTCAGGTGTCCTCGTTAGTAACCTACAACTAGTTGTCCAGAGTTAGATGTACAGAAATAAATCGATATATATTATCTTGAATCAACCCACGACCCAGTGTATACATATCTCAGTATTGATCACAACTCAAACTATATATATTTTGGAATCAACCTCAACCCTGTATAGCTAACTCCAACATTCACATATAGAGTGTCTATGGTTGTTCCGAAATATATATAGATGTGTCGACATGATAGGTCGAAACATTGTATACGTGTCTATGGTATCTCAAGATTACATAATATACAATACAAGTTGATTAAGTTATGGTTGGAATAGATTTGTTACCAATTTTCACGTAGCTAAAATGAGTAGTTTTTACCAATTTTGTTTTGCTCGCCATTTCTTCATTTCTAATCCGTTTTGAGTGATTTAAGCGGCCACGGTTTCGTATTGAACTTCAATTTATGAAACTAAACAGAAAAGGTATAAGTTTATAGTCAGAAATACAAGTTACAAGTCGTTTTTGAAAGAGGTAGTCATTTCCGTCGAAAGAACGACATCTTGATGACTGTTTTGAAAAACATACTTTCCCTTTGAGTTTAACCATGATTTTTAGATATGGTTTAATATTCATAATAAAAATCATTTTCTCAGAAGTATAGCTTTTAAATCATAGTTTTTAATTATCCAAACCAAAACAGCACCCAGTTGTAAATCATTAAGTTAGCATATCATATAGATATAGATTATGTGTATAGTTGATTTAAAAAGTGTAGTTAGAAGGATTAACTTTATTTGCGAACAAGTTTAGAATTAACTAAACTATGTTCTAGTGATTACTAGTTTACCACTTCGAATATGATAGCTTTTTATGTATGAATTGAATGATGTTATGAACATCATTACTACCTTAAGTTCCTTGGATAAACCTACTAGAAAAGAGAAAAATGGATCAAGCTTCAACGGATCCTTGGATGGCTCGAAGTTCTTGAAGCAGAATCATGACACGAAAACAAGTTCAAGTAAGATCATCACTTGAAATAAGATTGTTATAGTTATAGAAATTGAACCAAAGTTTGAATATGATTATTACCTTGTATTAGAATGATAACCTACTGTAAGAAATAAAGATTTCTTGAGGTTGGATGATCACCTTACAAGATTGGAAGTGAGCTAGCAAACTTGAAAGTATTCTTGATTTTATGTAACTAGAACTTGTAGAATTTATGAAGAACATTTAGAACTTGAAGTTAGAACTTGAGAGAGATCAATTAGATGAAGAAAATTGAAGAATGAAAGTGTTTGTAGGTGTTTTTGGTCGTTGGTGTATGGATTAGATATAAAGGACATGTAATTTTGTTTTCATGTAAATAAGTCATGAATGATTACTCATATTTTTGTATTTTTATGAGATATTTCATGCTAGTTGCCAAATGATGGTTCCCACATGTGTTAGGTGACTCACATGGGCTGCTAAGAGCTGATCATTGGAGTGTATATACCAATCGTTCATACATCTAAAAGCTGTGTATTGTACGAGTACGAATACGGGTACATACGAGTAGAATTGTTGATGAAACTGAACGAGGATGTAATTGTAAGCATTTTTGTTAAGTAGAAGTATTTTGATAAGTGTCTTGAAGTCTTTCAAAAGTGTATGAATACATATTAAAATACTACATGTATATACATTTTAACTGAGTCGTTAAGTCATCGTTAGTCGTTACATGTAAGTGTTGTTTTGAGACCTTTAGGTTAACGATCTTGTTAAATGTTGTTAACCCAAAGTTTATAATATCAAATGAGATTTTAAATTATTATATTATCATGATATTATGATATATTAATATATCTTAATATGATATATACATTTAAATGTCGTTACAACGATAATCGTTACATATATGTCTCGTTTCGAAATCCTTAAGTTAGTAGTCTTGTTTTTACTTATGTAGTTCATTGTTAATACACTTAATGATATATTTAATTACCATACTATCATGTTATATATAATATAACAATGTATTAATATGCTTCATATATATTTAGTAAGACGTGGTTATAACGATAATCGTTATATGTATCTTTTCGAGTTTCATACGTCAATAGTCTCCTTTTTAAGTATATAACTTATTGTTACTATTTTTAATGAGATACTTGATGATCATTATATCATGTTAAACATATATATTTATTCATTTATGTATCATCATGTCATATACAACTTATAGCGTTCATGAATCATTGGTCAAACTAGGTAATCAGACGTTTACAAAATTTCTGTTTCAATTAACCAAGTCTTAACAAGTTTGATTGCTTAACATGTTGGAAACATTTAATCATGTAAATATAGTTTTCATTAAACATATAATCATAGAAAGGTTCGGAAAATTTCGGGTCACTACAAAGCAGACCAGGAGAAAGGAAGAGATCATCAAAAATGACCCTTCCAGAACCCATCCTCGGATGGGTTCCCAAAAAGAACTAATCTCTAATCTACTATGCAGGGCATTCAAAACAAGAAAATCTGGTATCTTGATAGTGGTAGTTCGAGACATATGACCAGAAGTAAGTCCCTGCTGATGGGCTATCAAGAAAAGGATGGTCCGGTTGTTTCATATAGAGATAATTTATTGGGTTACACAAAGGCTTTTGGTACTTTTGGCTTTTGGTACACAAAGTCCCTGCTGTGGCATATGTTGTTAAGCTTAAACACAATTTACTCAGTATAAGACAACTGATAAAAAAATGAAGATAGTTCACTTTAGAAGGAAAATTGGTACCATTTTTGACAAGACAGGGAAGCCACTGCTGATTGCAAAAAGACATGAGAACATGTATCAAATTGACATGAAAACAGCAGTCACAACAACTGATACTTATTTTTATTCAAAGTCAGTAGATAACCTCAAGTGGTTATGGCATAAGAGACTCTCACATCTCAATTTTAAAGATATTCACAAACTCTTTAGCAAAAGTTTAGTGTCTCGCTACCCACCATATCTTATGTTAACGACAGATTGTGTCATGGTTGTGAAAAATGGAAGCATCATCATCCTTCATTCAAATCAAAGCAGATTTCATCTTTTGAGAAACCATTTCACTTACTTCATATGGATCTGTTTGGTCCTGTCAATGTTGCTAGCTGTAGTGGGAAGAAATATACACTGGTTATTATTGATGAATATTCCAGATACACTTGGGTATTCTTTTTGAAGCAAAAGAGTGAAGCCGCTGATGGAATTATCAACTTTATAAAAAGAATGGAGTTATTGAATGGGTAACTGGTGAAGCAGCTTAGAAGTGATCATGGTACAGAAATCAGAAATGCAACACTTGAAGAATTTTGTGCTGAGAAGTGAATTTCACAAAACTTTTATGCTGTGCGAACACCTCAACAAAATGATGTTGCAGAAAGAAGAAATAAAACTCTCATTGAAGTAGCAAGATCTATGTTAGCTGAGTCTGTGATGAAGAACTCATACTGGGCAGAAGCTGTGAATATTTTTGGGATATTCTATCATGTCAAAGGCATATAGGGTCTGCAATAAAAGAAGGGGATGCTTTGAAGAATCAATCAATGTTACATTTTATGAAACTACCCCCACCTTATCTTCTGGTCAAGAAGATGAGGAGTTACTGTTTGAAGAGCCTACTCAGCAAGCTCTAATTGATGAAGAAGAACCAACAGTAGTACCCTCACCAATTCATGATGATGGGTTCTATGAAGATGAGATAGATTACTCTATTCCATGTGTTTCTAAACCAATTGTACCTACTGGCTCTACTGAAGTGCAACAATTTAAGTAGAGATCTATTGGTTCTAAAGGATCACAGTTTGATGTTGGTTTCACTGATCAGGCACAACAGTCTTATATTGATGTACATACTACTGTGCCAACTATTGATCATGATGTTGTGTGTTCCACAACAAGCTCACTTGTTCATAACACTGGATAAACAAAGGAGCATCCAATTGAGCAGATCATTGGAAATCTGGCTAGTGGAGTTAAAACAAGAAGGCATGCAACCAGTAACTTCAGTAGAATCTTTAAAAGATCCTAACTGGGCAGGAGCTATGCAAGATGAACTTTCTCAGTTTGATAGGAATAAGGTATAGACGTTGGTACCTAAACCTGATGATGAAGATGAGAGGAAAATCATTGGTACCAAGTGGGTGTTTAAAAACAAGGTGGATGAAGATGGAGTTGTGATCAGAAATAAGGCTAGATTGGTAGCCCAAGGGTCTATGCAAGAAGAAGTTTTGGTTTATGAAGAGACATATGCACCAGTAGCAAGACTGGAAACAATCAGAATACTTTTAGCCTTTGTTGCTCATATAAACTTTAAGGTGTTCCAGATGGATGTCAAATCTGCCTTTCTTAATGAGAAGCAGTAAGAAGAAGTCTATGTCAAGCAACCTGATGGTTTTATAAGCAGTAAATATCCAAACCATGTCTATACGTTAGACAAAGCTCTTTATGGCCTAAAATAGGCACCTAGAGCATGGTATGAGACACTTCATGTGTATCTCACTGGATTAAATTTTAAAGTTGGAACAATCGATACCACTTTATTCTCAAAAGAGATTGATGGTGATCTCTTACTAGTACAGATATATGTGGATGATATTATTTATGGTTCTACAAATGAGAAACATTGTCAATAATTTTCAAAACTTATGTCAAAGATATATGAATGAGTTTACAAAGAGATTTGCAATACCTCCTTGAATTACAAATCAAACAACTTGGTGATGGAATATTTATATGTCAAGATAAATATATCAATAATATGTTAAAGAAATTTGGTCTGACCTATTTAAAAGATATAGGGACTCTAATGGCAGCATCCATCAAAATAGATGCTGATCCTACTAGTGAACTAGTCAATATCACTAAATATAGAGGTATGATTGGGTCCCTACTTTATCTTACAGCCAGCAGACCAGATATTATGTTTACCACATGTCTCTATACTAGATATCAAGCTGATCCTAAAGAGTCACACCCACTTGCAGTAAAAAGGATATTTAGGTATCTAAAGGGTACTCCCAAACATGGTCTCTGGTATACTAATAGGGTAACCAGATGCAGACTTTGTGTAGTGACCCGAACTTTTCCATGTTTATATATTAATTGAAAACTATATTTGCATGATTAAATGTTTCCAACATGTTAAGCAACCAAACTTTTTAAGACTTGATTATTTGAAATGAGTTTCATGTAAACAATTGACCACCCAAGTTGACCGGCGAATCACGAACGTTAAAAACTTGTAAAAACTACATGATATATATATATATATATGTATATATATATAGTTAACATGAGATTTTGATAAGTAAGTATCTCACTAAGTATATTAACAATGAGTTATATACATAAAAAATGAGACTATTGAATTAAGAAACTCAAAACGATATATATAACGATTTTCGTTATAACAACATCTTTCTAAATACATATGAATCATATTAAGATATTGATACATTATGTATAACATGATAAAATGATAATTAAATATATCATTAAGTGTGTTAACAATGAACTACATATGTAAAACAAGACTACTAACTTAAGAGTTTCGAAACGAGTTATATATGTAACGATTATCATTGTAACAACGTTTTAATATATATATCGTATTAAGATATATTCATACACCATGTTATCATGATAATATGATAATTTAACATCTCATTTGATATAATAAACAATGGATTATTAATGACTTAACGACTCAGTTAAAATGTATATACATGTAGTGTATTAAGATATATTAATGCACTTTTGAAATACTTCAAGACACATATCAAAATACTTCTACTTAACAAAAATGGTTACAAATACATTTTCATTCATTTTCATCAACAATTCTACTCGTATGCACCTGTATTCGTACTCGTACAATACACAGCTTCTAGATGTATATACTATTGGTATATACACATAATAGTTCAGCTCTTAGCAGCCCTTGATGAGTCAACAAATATGTGAAACCAACAATTAGACAACTAGCATGACTTATGAGTAAGGAAACAAAAACAAGAACTCCTTTTAACCCCACTCACCCTTCACCACTCACCACCCACTCCATTTCACTTCCAATTCCCTTTCTAATTCTCTCTAAACACACACACACACTCTCAAGAATGAAATTTCCAGTAAACTAATCTTCATCTTCATCAAAAATTACTTTAAGAATCAAGCTATAATCATCATAGGAAGAACACTTCAAGAACACTTCGAAAATCCTTTCAAGTTTGCTAGTTTACTTTCAATCTTGCAAATCCATTTCAAGTGATCATCCAACCTCAATAAATTCTTGTTATTTACAGTAGGTTATCTTTCTAAATCAAGGTAATACTCATATTCAAACTTTGATTCGATTCGATAACTATAACTATCTTAATTCGAGTAGTAATCTTACTTGAAATTGTTTTTGTGTCATGATTCTACTTCAAGAACTTTCAAGCCATCCAAGATCCTTTGAAGCTCTAGATCATTTCTTGTCATTTCCAGTAGGTTTACCTACTAAACTTGAGGTAGTAATGATGTTCATAACATCATTTGATTCATATATATAAAACTATCTTATTCGAAGATTATAACATGTAATCACTAGGACATAGTTCAGTTAATTCTAAACTCGTTCGCAAACAAAGTTAATCCTTCTAAATTGACTTTTAAAATCAATTAAACACATGTTCTATATCTATATGATATACTAACTTAATGATTTAAAACCTGGAAACACGAAGAACACCGTAAAACATGACATATGCCGTCGTAGTAAAACCGCGGGCTGTTTTGGGTTAGATAATTAAAAACTATGATAAAATTTGATTTAAAAGTTGTTCTTCTGGAAAAATGATTTTTCTTATGAACATGAAACTATATCCAAAAATCATGGTTAAACTCAAAGTGAAAGTATGTTTTTCAAAATGCTCATCAAGACGTCGTTCTTTCGACTGAAATGACTACCTCTTACAAAAACGACTTGTAACTTATATTTCCGACTATAAACTTATACTTTTTCTGTTTAGTTTCATAAATTTCAGTTCAATATGAAACCATAGCAATTTAATTCACTCAAAACGAATTTAAAACGAAGAAGTTATGGGTAAAACAAAATTGGTTAAAAATGGTTAATTTGACTACGGGATGAAATTACAAAAATCTATGCTAACCATATCCTAACTAACTTATATTGTATTATACATGTTTTTTTAACATATATTATGTAACCTTGATAGACCATTGACACGTATACAATGTTTTGACATATCATATCGACGCCATCTATATATATTATTTGGAATAACCATAGACACTCTATATGCTGTAATGCTTGAGTTCTCTATACAGGGTTGAGGTTGATTCCAAAATAATATATATACTTTGAGTTGTGATCTAGCCTGAGACTTGTATACACTGGGTCGTGGATTGATTCGAGATAATATATATTGATTTATTTATGTACTACTAACTTTGGACAACTAGTTGTAGATTACTAACGTTGGACAGCTAACTTAACAAACTTAAATCATTAAAACGTAATAAAAAATGCTGTGAATATATTCGATCATACTTTGATATATATGTACATATTTGTTGTAGGTTCGTGAATCGACCAGTGGCCAAGTCTTATTTTCGGCAAAGTAAAAATCTGTGAAAGTGAGTTATAGTCCCATTTTTAAAATCTATTATTTTTGTGATGAGAATACATGCAGTTTATAAATGTTTTACAAAATAGACACAAGTAATCGAAACTACTTTCTATGTTGGATTATCGAATCGAATATGCCCCTTTTTAGCTTGGTAGCCTAAGAATTAGGAAAATGACCCCTAATTGACGCGAATCCTAAATATAAATCTATTTGGCCCAACAAGCCTCATCCGAGTTACGGATGCTTTAGTACTTCGATTTATCATATCCGATGAGAGTCTCGGAGTGATGGGGATATTCTATATACATCCTATTAAGGTCGGTTACCAGGTGTTCAACATATGAATGAATTTTATCTCTATGCAGTTTGCAAAATGCCTGATATGAGATGTATATTTATGAAAAAAATAAAATCTTGTGGTCTATTATTATGATTTGATAATATATAGTTTACACCTATAAATCACCAACATTTTTGTTGACGTTTTAAGCATGTTTATTCTCAAGTGATTATTAAGAGCTTCCACTGTTGCTTGCTAATTTAAAGACAAGAATCGGAGTCATCATGCTTGTATAATATTGTTTAAAAACTACATTCGAAGACTTAAATTGTTGTGTAATATTATTGTAAACCATTATGTAATGGTCGTGTGAAAATGCTATATTTTAGATTATCATTATTTGATAATCTTCGTAATGTTTTAAACCTTTATCGATAAAATAAAGGTTATGGTTTGTTTTAAAAATGAATGCAGTCTTTGAAAACGTCTCATATAAAGGTCAAAACCTAGCAATGAAATCAATTAATATGGAACATTTATAATCGATATGAACGGGACATTTCACTTTGCAGGTTGTAAAATAGACAAGAAAAGTACTATTGGTGGTTGTTAGTTGCTGGGTGATAGGCTAGTCAGTTTGACCAGCAAAAAGAAAAATAATGTGTCTACATCTACTGCAGAAGCAGAATATGTTTCTGCTGGTAGCTGTACTGCTAAAGTCTATTGGATGCAAAGCCAGCTGAAGGATTATGGTGTTAACTTTACAAAGACTCCAATCTACTGTGATAACACCAGTGCCATTGCCATCACCAACAATCCTGTGATGCATTCTAGGACAAAGCATATTGACGTTCGATACCATTTCATAAGGGATCATTTTCAAAAAGGAAACGTGGAGCTGCACTTCATTTTCTACTGATCAACAGTTAGATGACTCATTTACAAAGCCCTTAGATGAAAAAAGTTTTACCTATCTCATCTCTGAGTTGGGAATGCTGGAAGTTTAAAGATAAAAGACAACCTTATTGTTGTTCTGGTTCCACAACATATGAAAGGACCCGTTCATACCGATTATAAACGATTCACAATAGTTGATTTCATCGCGAGGTACTTGACCTCTAAATGATACATTTTACAAACATTGCATTCGTTTTTGAAAAGACAATCTTTCATTACATCGAAAGTTGACGGCATGCATACCATTTCATAATATATCCAACTATAATTGACTTAATAATAATCTTGATGAACTCAACGACTCGAATGCAACGTCTTTTGAAATATGTCATGAATGACTCCAAGTAATATCTCTAAAATGAGCAAATGCACAGCGGAAGATTCTTTCATACCTGAGAATAAACATGCTTTAAAGTGTCAACCAAAAGATTGGTGAGTTCATAGGTTTATAGTAAACAGTAAAATTCATCATTTTAATAGACCACAAGATTTAATACTCCCATTACCCATAAACATCATGCATAAAATTCATTCATATGGATTGAACACCTGGTAAACGACCTTAACAAGTTACATATAGAATATCCTCATCATTCCGGGAAAACTTCGGACATGATAAATTCGCCATCATTCCGGGAAAACTTCGGACATGATAAATTCAACATCATTCCGGGAAAACTTCGGACATGATAAATTCAACATCATTCAAGAAAAACTTCGGACATGATAAATTCAACATCATTCCGGGAAAACTTCGGACATGATAAATAGGGCATATTCGATTTCGATAATTCAACCATAGAATGTAGTTTCGATTATTTGTGTCTATTTCATAAAATAGTTATAAAAGTAGCGCATGTATTCTCAGTCCCAAAAATATATATTGCAAAATCATTTAAAAAGGGAGTAATGAAACTCACGCATATAATTATTGTAAAACAGTTAATAAAGCATTTGCATGTATTCTCCGTCCCAAAAATGTAAAGAGTAAAAGAGAATCAAATGAACTCACAATTATGTATTTTGTAGTAAAAAATACATATGACGACATTGAACAAGTGTAAGGTTGGCCTCGGATTCACGAATCTATATAAGTGTATATATTAACACATTATATTAGTCAACTAAGTTTATATCGTATGAAGACTAATATCCTTATACATATTCATATTAATACTTATAATATGTTATAATATGTATATGATATATAATTTAATTAATGTTATCTTACTATAAATGATGTTATATTAAAAACATGATATTTATGTGATATTAGTATATTTATGATATAGGTAATAAATATATTTTGCATGGATAATATTTTTTGTAATAATAGGAATGTTTAAAATATTAATAATAATAATAATAATAATAATAATAATAATAAAAATACCTATTTAAGAACCATGTGGGCTTAAAGGTTCCATCATTTTAATATATGTCCAAGTCCAACATGGAGTTCCAGCCCAATAACAGGCCCAAGCTTTCAATGGAGAAGCCTACTAGTTATCTAAATTAATGAGCCTGATTTGTGCAGCTTTTATTTGTTTAAAAAAAATATGTCCTAGTATCGAACCCAAGCCCTCTCGTCTGTCAACCCACTACTCAACCATTCAACTGCTCGTTACTTTATGATTGAACCAGTACATTAAATGTTTTTTAACCCATTACGCCCAGCTTCATTATACAACCCAGCCACCTTACATCCATCTTACCAAATGAACTCATTAAATTCAACAATTAGTTACACTTATTCGTAGGAAATAAAAATCCACTCCTTTTTATCTTAAGCAAATAATCTAATTATTCCATCTCTCTGTTCTATTCTTCTTCAATAACATCATCATAATCATAATGATAATCGTCATTGTTGTAACCTTTTAACCCGTATCATCATCTTATCATCTTAAACTATTATCGTAGGTCATTCATTCTTAACCTCATCATCATTTGTTTACTTAATCTAACTATCATCATAAACCATTTATCATCTAATCATCCTACCATCCTGACCATATACGTCTTAATCATTATCAAGCAATCGTTTCCTACTTCATTCGATTATCATCGTGAATTTCTAACTCCATCAGTCTTCATTTCATTTATAAAAATCATGATCATTATCAATCCTCCAAAATAAATATATATATAAATAAACGTCCCCCTCATAGTCGGTCATGAATATGTGAATTGTCCCACAAGAATAACTCTAACTATTAAATAAATGATCCCTTTTATAATAAATGGATACCTCCTTTTTAAATCTGCACGCCACCTGTGTGGGGTTTGATGTCATCAAGTTGTAACATTTTCTTTGAGTAATTTAAATATCTCCACCCTACTGTCCACTTGCTCCTTGCCTTTATCAACTTGTCGACTAGTTTGAAGAAAAAGAAAGGAATAACGCATGCAATTACACAAGTGTGTTACATGTTGGTTTTAAAATATGTCGGACATGAGTTGGATTCGTCCCATCATAATAACTAAACTAAATTATAATAAACAATTGGATGAGGTGGGGTTAGTTGTTGAAACTTTCGGCCACAAGGAAAAAAGATTTAACACATAATAGCTGTATCCATGTTGGTTTATATAAGTGGGGGTGTGTGTGTGTGTATTGGGTCACTGCAAAAGATAAAAATAAAAAGATTGCATCACCACTACCAATTACTTCGATTTAAATAGGAATAAAGCAGCGGTTACAGGAGAATTTCAACGAGGTGTTTGGGTTTTGTTCGAAGGCTGTGGTAGTAGTAAAACGTGATAGGGGCTGTGGTGGTCTAATGGTTATTTTGTAGTGGTGTAAAAACGTATAGGGAAAACAGGATCGTAGGGAAACAAGCTGCAGTTTTTGGTGATGATATAGTTGGTGTCCTCATATAATTATCAGGTTGATCTAATATAAGACAAGGAAACGCAAGGTGGTAACTTAGAGGTTGGTTTGGTGAACTTGTTCGAAAGAAAGCAAAAATCTTAAAATGTTAACCATAGTGGCGAGGTGGTGTTCTCGGTCCTAAACATAAATGGAGACAGTAGGTGATTTGCAGGAGTGTAAAGAGTGGCGTTGGTGGCTCACAGGTTGTGGCTGCAATTCGAAACAACTCAGAAACATTTGTAGCAACAACGTATACGATTATAGTATTAGTAGTTGTGTGTCATTTGTAATGGTGTTGGTGACTCCAGGATGGCCAAGGTGTTAACAGATACTAATGTACCCAACTAATGTTTGTTTGATAGCTTAAATTGCTCGACAAATATTGTTCTGTCAGAAGAAAATAATTAAAGAGGAAATTGACCTCTTTAATTACAAATTTTGGTTTTTACTCTTTGATTAAACACAGATTGGTACGACCAATTAAACAGAAGGACAATCATCTACAGTTTTGAAAATGAGTTGTAACAGAATACGTATTCTATTGCATTTATATAAGTATATACTGTTTTTATATAAATATACCTGTATATGCATTTGATTAGATACACAACTGTATTTTGCATAAGTATATGTGTATATATCTGATTCTAGTAATTAGCAATACTAATTTATAGATATAATTATGTTAATAATATATTCTGTGATTATTATTACTAACAATAATAATAGAAATATTAATAATATTACTAATAATTATAAAAATACTACTAATAATAGTAAAAAAAATAATACTTATAATAATAATAAATTATAATACTATTAATAACAAAAATGATAATAATAATATTATTAATGATAATAATAATAATAATGATTTTTAATGATAAAGGTAATAATAATATCTGATAATTATAAATAATAATTAAGATATATCATGTTATTTGTATCAATCTTCATATCTATGTTTTTATATTACAATTAATAATATTAATAATACAAATATTACTATTAATGGGATGAATAACAATAATATTAATATAAGATTTACCTTAACTTGTAATTAGATATATTAATATTTTAATTTATTAATTATATAATATTTACTAGTTATATATATATATATATATATATATATATATATATATATATATATATATATATATATATATATATATATATAATAACATACATTTAACATTTAATATTTATGTATTTTAATACAATATTCATATAATCATTAATTATATAGAAATTATATATATACTACATATTTAATTACACACAATTGTTTGTGATTCGTCGGGTGTAGCCAATGGTTAACTGAACTCATGTAACTAGTTCAAAAACTTTGAGACTCGGTTTAATAGACTTTGCTTATCATGTAGAAACCATATAAAATTAAGTTTAAATTTGGTCAGAAATTTTCGGGTCGTCACAGCATACAGGACAAACGAGTATGACAAACTTTGCTGTCTACTACCTGTGTGTAGACCACCCTGCATGATAAGGTCTTTTAATTGGTCACTAACTGTACAAAGAAGTATAAAATAGCTCACAACATTAAAAATATATCCCTTTAATGGACCTCTGATAATTCCTAAATTATACAAGTTTTTTGTCAACAAGAAGAAGAATCGAAAAACTAAATATTACAACAAAATAAAAGAACACTGTAAAACACAAAGGACTACATTGTATTGATTGCTTGTTGTCTACATCTAATACAAATGAGTTTATATAGATAGAAGGATGGCATATGAGAAGCCTTAAGACTAATCTAGAATTCTCTACCACTAACTACACATTTAATACATTTAATGCATATTTAATTCTAACACTCCTACTCAAGTTGGAACATAGATAATGATTCAACTTGAGGGGGAGTGTTAGAATTAAATCATATTTAATTCTAAAATTTTTCATAACAAATTAAGTAGTTATCTTGGTTTTTTTAAATCATTTTAAAGACTTAAATACATAAAAATAGTAAAAGTTATTTTTTGAGAAATGTGTTAAAGAGGATCAAAAATGACAAAAATGCAAAAAAGGCTGTGAAGCCACCGGCTAGGAGTACATGAAGCTGCCGGATTTGGGTGAACATTCTAGAGAATTCAAGAACATTATAGAAAACAACATAAAATCGAATGACTTGAGGATCAAGTAGTGAAGCTGCCGGGTTGACATCTAAGCCGACAACTAGAGGCCATTATGTGTACTTAAAGCCCAAGAAATAGCTAATTAAAGCAACTAAATCAGAAAACGATTACGGATGAGTGAAGCCGTCAGCTTGGGATCTCCATACGCGTTTTCTTGTGCTTGAAGACCACGTTTTTACTTGGAGCAGGAGTAACCGGCCGGCTTGGTCCTGAAGCCGTCGGCTTGGGGGGGGGGGGGGGCAGTTCTGACAACTATAAATAGAGGATGTATTTTTAAGTTTATGAGATGGTTTTTAGGGTTTATGCAGCCAGTTCGGAAAAAGAGACTAGATTAGGGGTTTTTATTCAAGTTTTCAAGTTGTAATACAAGATATTATTTCAAGCATTAATTCAATTCAATTTTTATCTTCATTTTGCTTTTAAGATATATGTATTGTTTTTATTATAGCATTCTTTTTAAATTATTCACTGCATTCGTATATAGTTCATCTACCATTATGAACAGAACGTTCATAGTGGTTAATGGACGGAAATCGAGATTTAACTGGCAAACAGATGAAGCTGCCGGTTTCCTCAGTCCAAGCCGCTGACTTGGCTGAGTGCAGCTGCTGGCTTCGTGATTCGATTTGTGCAGATTCTGGTTTTTTCCAGATCTGTATAATTAGGTTTCTGTGATAATTGTTTAAACTGTTAGGAATTTTCCATGTCTTAATAAACTTGTTTGCTATACTTAATGATTAGATAACATGATTCTAGGGTTAACTAATACTTAATCCGATAATCTATTATTCGATCCACTTTACATGTTTAGATCTAGTCAATCAAACGTAGTATTTGGATTGCATGTAACTAGGGTAAACAACATTGGTAGTGATGAATTTGTTGAATATGAAACACGCTTATATAATAGAATTTAATATTGTTAAGCGTAATCAAAGATCCTTCATTTGGATGTGTTTAGTTAATGATTTCACGAAAACTTAGCTAAGATTGGCTTTGAGCTAGTAATTTGAGTTGATCTAATTAGGTTTCATAGTATATCTATTTGTCAATTTATTTGCATATTAATTAATCCTCATCACAAGATTAAATTAATATGTGTTATGTGATCAAAATAAACACTAAGAATTAAGATATTAGCTTTGAATATCACTTAAGCTAATATATGCTTTAGGTCATACTTTATGAATGATATGCAATACTTAGCTTAGCCATTTAGGGGTAATAGTTGGTCTATGATTATTATCTTGCTTTGTGTTAATATGAGTTATGAAACTTACCTAATATGTTTCTCACATAATCTATTCGGTCATGTAACCACTTCTATTTATATAGATTATTCAAATCAAAACTCTATTCTATCTTTCTTTAGATATTCTTATTAAATTTACTAAGAACGTACCTTCTATTTTCTCTTTCCTAAGATATAGTATTCCAAACTTAAATACCAACAAAAACATAAAAATATATTTCTAGTTCTTTAATAAGAATTAGACTACATAAATAAACTAACTTATAACCGCTTCCACGCTTTCTTGGGATGATAACCTAAAAGACTACATCTGATCGGGTTTTGTTGTTCGTTAGGGTGTTAAAAGGTTATATAAATTTAAAAGTTGAAAGGCAAATTAAGCACTGCACACTTTGCACATTAAACTTTTTGGCGCCACTGCCGGGGAGCACGGTAAAAACGAAAATTGAATATATTTTGGTTATTGATATTTCTTGAAAAGAAGTGATGACGGTCCTCCTTTAGAGGATGGTTGCTGGGGTTCAGATTTAAAGGCTCCTGCTTGAACCTAGACATTGACGGTTACTTAAGTATTGAAAGATTCAATAATCCGATTTATGTATGATTATTTGTTTTTAATCGATAAAAGTTGGTATAGAATATGTATATATATGTTATTTATATTTATTATTATATTTATCATTTTAAAATCCAATCAAGTATTACTATACTTCCAAAATACTTTCGTAAATATAAAACCATTACGAAATGAAAGGATTACATCTAAATTAAAATTAACTTTCTTTCACAAATTAAAGTCTCAAGTACCTTCTTCTAAAATTTTCTTTTTATGATTTTAGGTCAAATGAATACCCGATCCAAGAATCTCGTCTTAAAGAAAATGTTGTCCGATCTCGACAAATTATTTAAAAATTCTAAAAATCGCTCATTGTTAGAAAATTAGATTTCGATGAAGAAAATACTTCTCAATCTCAATCTAGTCCACCTTCTAGTCCTGATTCTAATTTTTTGAGATCTTTTTTTGATTCAGACACTGAAATGGCTACCAATAATTCTATGGAAGCATTAATGAAAGTGGGTCATCATGGATTAGGTTATGCTATTACTTAACCACCAATCACGGAAAACTTTGATATTAAGGGTCCAATCTTTAACTTGATTCACGACAATCAATTTAGGGGAACCAAGAAAGAGGATGCGAATGCCCATATTCGAAATCTCAAAGATGTCTGAATTTTTTTTTTTTTAATAATTCTAAAGTTGAAAATAACATCATTTAACTTTGTTTATTTCCATGGTCTTTGAAATATTATGCTAAAGAATGGTTGAATTCATTACTCAAAGGAGAGATCACTACTGGGGACACGATGGTCGAATTTTTTTAACTCGTTTCTATCCTGCCTCTAAAATTGTAACACTCGAAACCAAAATTTCTAATTTTCGTCAAAAGGCTAATGAAACACTCTATTCTGCATGAGTTAGGTTTGGTCAACTATTAAGGGGATGTCCAAAACATGGGTTAACTACGTTTCAAACCGTGACTACATTTTATAAGGGTTGTGACAATGCCACTAGGAGAGAAATTGACACTTCTGCTGGGGGGGGGGGATAATATTATGAGTAAAACCGCTGTAGAGGTGAATCTTTAATTAATTAGTTAGCTGCCCATTTTTATGAATGGCACCAAGATCTAGATATTTCCCGTTCTGTTAAGTCTATAAGTTATGATTCCGAAGATGTTATTAAAGCTATGAATGCTCAATTGGGTAACTTGGGTAGACAAATAGTGAAACTTACTAAAGAGATGTATGTGATGAAAGTAGGATGTGAAAGGTGTCATGGTTCTCATGCTACTAAGGATTGTGTCGCTAGTTTAACTATGGAGCAAGTAGAAAATGCATCTTATGTGAACCAATACCGAGGAGGTAATCCAAATTATCGTAATAAATATCAAACAAGTTATCCTAATAATAAGATTCCACCTGGTATTTATCCTACTAGAGCACCCTTCATTCCAAAACATTCTCCAAATAACCAACCTCAAAAGAAGTCAAACATTGAAGAAAGTATTCTCAACTTCCTTAAAAACCAAAATGAAGCTGATGACATTATTAAAGCTCAACTTTCACAAGTTCAAAATCATCACCAAGCGTCAATCCAAAACTTTAAACAATATGTTAATACATTATTCCAACTTGTTGAAGGTAAAAGTCCAGATGAGTCTGAGAAGCTAAAAGATGTTCGTTTCGAGAAAGTGAATGTAATAAGAGAAGTAAAAGGGGTGGATATGGAAAATTATGAACGTGGTCTGAAATATATGTGGGAGTTTGAAATCGAAGAAGAAGAATATGCTCAAGATATAAGACTTAACTAAAGATGAGGAGGATAAATCTAAAGATTCTAAAATCAAAGGTTTTGATAAATATGAGATCATTTTTGAATATGAATTGTTTGATGATGAGTTGTTAGAAGGAGTAAGTGAAAAATCTCATGAAGAGATTGATGTTTCGAGTGATAAATCTGAATATCTTACTGATGAGGAAGAAGAAGAGTTTTTACCTCAAATTATGGAGAAGTTGAAGGAGAGAGAAAAAGAACTTAACTAATACCGTCATCTTTATTCTTTTGAAATTGATGTTAGCAAAGAAGAAGTTCTGACCAAAACTCCCAAATTTCCTATTGTTCTTTATGATTCGGGAGAAATTTAGATTCCTTGTTTGATTTGTGGTCCAATTCCTATAAGGTTTAGCCGATACTGGTTCTAGTGTCAATGTCATGCCGTTTTCTATTTACAATCGTTTAGGATTGTCATCATTAGAACCTATTGAGGGAATCGTTTGTTATGCCGATAATCATTTATAAAAACCCTTAAGGATAGTTAAGAATGTTAAAATTCAAGTTGGCTTTGCTTATTTTAAAGTCCATTTTGTGATTATGGATATGGAAGAAGATCCAATTACTCTTTTACTTATGGGAACTCTATTTCTCGCTACTGCTTGTGCCACCATTGATTATCAAGATAATACTTAAGCGCTTCGTTATGGTCTACTTGTTGAATTTATTCTGTTAGTACCGAGATATAATGTTCTAAGAACGAATCTGAAGATGGTTAGAGTTAAGTGTAGGGAAAAAGAGGAGGTTGATAAGAATCGTGAGAAAGAGCCTACTGTCGAAGAAGTAATGATGGAATTTCTGAAAGAGCAGTACAAAAATAGTGAAATAGTGAAGAAGTGAGGAAGTAGACTATGATTTAGAAGTTAAATACGAAATATCTTTTCGTAAAGGTCTTAAGGCTACAATGAATTATTAGAGGAATTAAGAATTTTAAAAGAGAAAGAAAAGAACAAGTGTAGGGAAGAAAATGTAGAGCTTACGGAGTAATCCCGATTGGAAAAAGAGTCGCGCAACCGACTCTATAATCAAAACTGTGATGACCCAGAAATTTCTGACCAAATTTAAACTTAATCTTTGTATGATTAACATTTCCGACACGATAAGCAAAGTCTGTAAAACTGAATCTCAAAATTTTTGAACTACTTTCATATATTCAAATACCTTTCGGTTGTTCTTGACAATTCGCGAACAATTATATGTATATAGATACATATATATATATATATATATATATATATATATATATATATATATATATATATATATATATATATATATATATATATATATATATATATATATACTATAACTTGAAAACGTAACAATGTATTAATTGTTTGATACCGTACATTAAACTTATTGGTTTAAATATTTATTTGAATATTTATGATAAGTTGGAATATTAATTATATGAATAAATTGCGACGTATATTTAAAACGTGTTTATGAATGTTGAAAATATATATTAACTTGGTCATAAAACGATTTGTTATTATATATATATATATATATATATATATATATATATATATATATATATATATATATTAACAAATAGTGAGACAATGATTTATAGAAGTAAATGACCAAAACACTCGAAAGTTTAAGATACACTTTGAATGATATAGTTTATTGATAATTTAAGACTATATTTTGACAAAGGTACGAGTCACAAAACGTAAATTGCGAGTTTTCTAAGCATACGAAAATGCGTTCGAGAAACTGAAACCGGGACATAAGTCAAGTGACAACGTACGAGTCATCGGAACGAAAATTACAAGTCAACTATGCACATGAATTTAAAATAATATATAATTAATTATTTAAATTATGTATATTATATATATTATATAATAATATGTCGACAAACAAGAAAACAAAAACATTTTGAGCTGGATCAGGCGGCCATGCGATCGCATGGCAAATACACTGAAAACCCATGCGATCGCATGGGCATCAGATTCCAAAAAGTTGCCTATAAAAGGCCAGTTTCTGCTCGAGTTTTTTTTACACATATACTACTCCCTCTGTAATATTATTATTATTTATTATTTATTTTAATATTATTATTATTATTATTATTATTATTATTATTATTATTATTATTATTATTAATTATTATTATTATTATTATTATTAATTATTATTATTATTATTATTATTAAGATTATTATTATTATTTATTTTATTATTATTAGTAGTATTATTATTATTACTAATTATATCACTTAAAATACTACGACGAGGTCATGAGCGTGTCACTTTCAAAATAGGTTTTCAAGCGGGATAGAGCTAAGGAAACTATGGATTTTTACTAAGGAGGTTTTGGGTATTGTTCAAGGGTTTTGCTCGTGAGTTAAACTAGTAATTATCATCTCCGTTGCATCTACGTACTTTCCTACAATATTGAATCACAATATTGATACGTAAGCATTTATATCTTATCTATTATATATTAATAGTGTATCCCTGACTAGTGCTCGAGTATATAGGATTATGCATGCTAGTACGATTAATTTTGTCGTTAAATAGTTTATGATAGATCACGAATTTAATACATATATTACTAATATAAGGTATATGATATGCATGTTTTTGGAAAGCTGGCGAAAAATCAATAACTTTTTATTTAGAGATCACGTAATTTCGATGAACGAATTAAAAGATATGGACAACTGAATTATGATTAACATTAATTGAAATTGCTTTTGAATCTGCAATTGATATTTAAACAAATTGTTTATAAGATTGATAATTTGGATTTTCAAATATTACTAATCGAGTAAATGAATTTCTATATAAGGCACGTCTCGATTTGTTGAACAATTGTCAAAATTGACTGTTTTATCATATTTTAAAGCTTTATAAAACTATAGTCTAATTATTCAAGAAATGGGAAACCATGTGAAATGTTAAACTATTTTCGATTACCATGATCATTCAAACTATAGTATAGATTTTAAAAGATCATATTGGGTCAGGTTGATTTTTTGAAATGACTTTTGATAACTTTTGTATGTCAATCTCGAGCATTAGGATTGTGATACACTATGACCCAACCTAGCTTATTAGACATGTATTGATCAACATATATTCTATAGGTTGAGATCTACGGTTAATTTTGCATTCCGAGTTTCGGTCACTTTTTGGTAAATGACCTTATGTGCTGCTAAGGTGAGTTTCATTTGCTCCCTTTTTAATTGCTTTTGCAATCTATATTTTTGGGCTGAGAATACATGCACTTTATTTTAAACGTAATGGATACAAGTACATACTAAATTCTACACCGAGTTTGAACCGAAAATCCCTTAGCCTTGGTAACTAGTAACTGCCGGTTATAAGAACTGGTGGGCGTGAGTAGTTATATATGGATCCATAGGGCTTGACATCCCCGTCTGTTCTAGGTTTAGAAACTCTAGCCTGAACTATAAAACAGACGTATGCTATTTGAGTTTAGTACACGTTGGTTTGCGTGTATTGTATATATTGGTTGCATGTATGTTAAAACATGGGTACTTATTATAACGTTAAAGTTTAGTTACCAGGGTGCTCAATCTTGTATAATAATTTAATAAACGTTTTAGGATGAAACAACTAAAATCTTGTGATCCACCTTTACATACGATTTATGTGCAACCTTAAAACTATGAACTCACCAACCTTTGTTTTGACACTTTTAAGCATGTTTATTCTCAGGTTTCTAGAAGTCTTCCGCTGTTCGCTTATACGTTATACAAGCTATGTGCATGGAGTCATATATGCTTTAATCAAGAAAACTTTGCATTCACAAAATCATCACCGTGTATCTTATTTTGACTGCATTGTCAACGGATGTAGTATTGTAAACTATTATACACGGTAATTGTCTATACGTAGAAATCATCAGACGTCGAAAACCTTGGATTTATATATTCATTTATGGTGTGCCTTTTTAAAAGAATGCAATATTTACAAAACGTATCATATAGATGTCAAAACCTCACTATGAAATCAATGAATGATGTATTCGTCCAAAGTGGATTTGGAGTGACTGTCACAGTTGGTATCAGAGCTTGAGGTCATAGGGAACCAGAATTTTCATTAGTGTGTTTAACTGGTAATTGTTAGGATGCATTAGTGAGTCTGGACTATGACCGTATCTGTTTTTACCGGGTTTTACTTATCATTTCTTGTTAGAAATTATCTGCTTATCATTCCTAAGTCTAGACATGTCTTACTGCATTTACTGCATAGATAGTGTACCGACAAAATTCATATCTTAGCATATCTGTTACTGTAAACTTTTCCTGACATCTTTCGAAAATTTTTCCGTAATTTACGGGATTTTGGTATTATATATACATATGTAAATTATGTATTGAAGAGTACCAATCTAAATTCTATAATCTATTTCATATCAAAAATCAATTCTCTAATTATACAAGATGGATCACGTATCTAGTTCAAATTCCTTAGATTCCGATAGCTATTCCGATATGGATATTCACCTGAACTCCGAAGACAGTGTAACCGGAATGGATCAACCAATTAGCCATCATCTATTCTGGATGAATTGGGGATGGGTTCGTAGCATACTTAGTCATTGGAGACAAGAAGAAGGTGATCCCTTCCATCCACCTCATTGCCCTCTTGGCGAAGAACCTGAAGCACTTACCGACAAACCTATCCGAAGCACTATTTTCTCCCTCATTTCCAGAGTATCTCGTTATGATTATATATAATCTCAAATTCTAGATCTTATTCGTCCACTCATTTGAACCGACAATCACCCCGGTGTAATAGAAGAAGTCAACGAGCTTCGCGCTCGGGTAGTGGCTTTAGAGAATATGGTGCAAAGGTTACAAACACCAGCAGCAGCACCAGCAGCAACAGTACCACCATCAGTAACACCAACAGTACCATCACCACCACCAATAACAACATCCGCATTGCACACCTCAACATCACAATCTGTATCTCGAACATCAATGTCATATGCACCATAGATACCAAGGAATACCAACAACAACAAACGATGAAGTATTGATTCATAACTTCATCGAAGAAATATTTTGCAGAGAATATGTAGTTTCTAAAAGTTTTAGAGATTATATATTCTAGTCCTAGTTAAAAACTAGATGAGATTAATATTATGTTAACTCATTAAATCCATGATTACATCTAAGGAAAATATATATGTAGGTATATTTTCATAAAGATTGTAATTAAGAAAATTCTTTTGTACAAACTGTTAATGGTGAGAATATTTTAACTGGTAGGTAATACCTGAGAGATATATAAATTCACAATTAATATGTTACATTCTTCGATTCTAATTCAACAAATCATCAACTATACTCACTACTTTCACAACAATATATATTCTTTTATAAAAATCAAAGCAACCATCCTCATCCAAATTTCATTACATATTTTGATTTTGACAAATCAAAATCCAAGTCAAGATTTAACAAAAGACATCATTCTTAGATTCCTACATCTTTCGAAGCTATACTTTGACTTCAAAACTGTGCTAGAACATCATAGAACCCAGAAAAGTATTTGTATCATTCAAATTCCTAGAACATCATATGAATAGTAACGATTACAATCTATGTTCAAATCCCTCAAAATTCCTGAAGACACTTCAAATAATGAATCATCAAGATGATGATCCAACCACATTTTAACCACAGTCTTGTACCTGAAGAACCCTCGAAATCAAGGTCATAGTTTAACACGTATCCGTGTCAGACCCTTTGGCATTTATTAGCTAAAATAACTTTTCAATCCCTTTTCAAAATAGACAGTTTTGTCACTACTTTAGCAAATCACCTTCAATTGTTCATTCGAATAAGCCTTATTTTAACGATTACCCCTTCATCATTGTTACCGGGGAATCTTTCATATCTCGCCACATTAGCAGTAAACTTATCAACAACTTCATTGATCTTTAAACCTCTCCGAAAAATCACGATACTTATTCATTGAAACTATATCAAGTACTCATATTCATTGAAACTATATCAAGTACTCATCTACAACTTGTAACAACAGTTGTCATACCAACTACTGGGAATTAGCAATCAGTATTTTGAATTTCGTAGTAATTTTATGCCAACAGTTATATATATACATATAACGTTTACCTCCAAGACTTACAGACTCCGAAATGTGAAGTTTCTGAAAAATACCCTAAAATGCAAACTAGTTCTCGAAATTTTGAAAAGTATTGATGAAGCAGCAAAAACTGTAAACGACCTTAACAGTAAAAAGTTTGATGATAAAAAATAGTATGTTGGCAAAGCTCAGAAAAAGAAAAGGTTTGGAACTGAAAAACGGATTGAGCAAAGTATGAAGGAGGCTGTGGATAAATTACAAGGACGAAACCTGCCTTTCAAGAATTCAAATGATTCAGTATTTTCTGAAGCCATTAACGAATACCTTGCTTTCGAATCTAAACCCTTGCAGACAATATTCTTCATCATCCTCTGATATTAGAAATTCTAAGATATCATCGTATCTTTCATTATAAATATCCTCCATATTTCTGGAGATAATTCCATAATCATTCTTATCGAAAATCAATTTTCTCCTTATGATATCTGTGTTACATCATAAAAGAAACTATTTTAGTTTCTAAATTCTGAAACCTTCGAGTTTAAAATATGAATATTTTTGAAGTGGTGTTGGGAGCTGAAGCATGAGTTAGTATAATATAATGACACTTGATCAACGTGATCATATTACAATAAGTCATGCTGAGTTTCTAAATGGAATGTGATGATTCACAGATCATAACGTCATCATGTGCCATGTTACACGACTATTGTATCCTACTTAACCTCTCAAGAAAATATTTTTCTTGATGATTCGGCCTTTTCCAGGATATTCTGGAAATTTACAAAATCAAGATCGTGCCATTACTATTTTCTTTTTAGAACATTAACAATGTTCATTCCGAAATTCATATATGCGAATTCTGGACCATTACAAGCAATGCTTAGTCACAAGAAGAAGAAACGAAGGGACAAAACTCCGAAATAGAAATTGGGGTATAAATTGCAGTAAATAAAAGAAAGCATTAACTGGGGATGACAATAATTATAGAAGACAGAAGCAGGAACTTTGAAATATAAGTGAGAATATAAAGCCCGATAACAACATATAAATTACAAACCGTGTATATCAATGTTTATCACAACATAAAGACACGAGAGAATTAAAAGCACTATAACCCCAAGGGCAAAGTAGAAGTAAGCAGATTCCTCCGGTGGTAGATGAAAAAGAAGAATGACAGATATGAAAGTTAGGAGTATATCAAGAATCAGAACTGGATGAAGTATTTTTCGCAATCTTTTGAAAATAGGAAATGAGGAAGAAGATGTAAGAGTGATGAAAATAATGAAATGGAAGAGGTCAATTTATAGCGAAATATCAAGCATAACAATCAAGGCAAATAATTGCATTTAATCAAAAGAAATCTTAATTTCCTTAAATTCCAAAGAATCAAATCTTATTTAGATTATGAAGATTTTCTATTCCTTAAATTATGGAAATCAATCGTTAATGTGTCAAGAGTTAAGACGAATCTCTATTCTCCATTTCACTCTTTTACGATAACTTCTCTCATACACTTTGAATAATCAGATTGTTTTATCCATATTATTCAAAGGTGATAAAACTCTATTTATCAACACATATACGTCATGAAAACAATTTTATTAGTCATGATGACCTCACTCAAATTTCGGGACGATATTTCTTTAACAGGTAGGTACTGTGATGACCCGGAAATTTCTGACCAAATTTAAACTTAATCTTTGTATGATTAACATTTCTGACACGATAAGCAAAGTCTGTAAAACTGAATCTCAAAATTTTTGAACTACTTTCATATATTCAAATAACTTTCGGTTGTTCTTGACGATTCGCGAACAATTATATGTATATAGATACATATATATATATATATATATATATATATATATATATATATATATATATATATATATATATATATATATATACTATAACTTGAAAATGCAACAATGTATTAATTGTTTGATACCGTACATTAAACTTATTGGTTTAAATATTTATTTGAATATATATGATAAGTTGGAATATTAATTATATGAATAACTTGCGACGTATATTTAAAACGTGTTTATGAATTTTGAAAATATATATTAACTTGGTCATAAAACGATTTGTTATTATATATATATACATATATATATATATATATTAACAAATAGTGAGACAATGATTTATAGAAGTAAATGACCAAAACACTCGAAAGTTTAAGATACACTTTGAATGATATAGTTTATTGATAATTTAAGACTATATTTTGACAAAGGTACGAGTCACAAAACGTAAATTGAGAGTTTTCTAAGCATACGAAAATGCGTTCGAGAAACCGAAATCGGGACATAAGTCGAGTGACAACGTACGAGTCATCGGAACGAAAATTACAAGTCAACTATGCACATGAATTTAATATAATATATAATTAATTATTTAAATAATATATATTATATATATTATATAATAATATGTCGACAAACAAGAAAATAAAAACATTTTGAGCTGGATCAGGCGGCCATGCGATCGCATGGCAAATACACTGAAAACCCATGCGATCGCATGGGCATCAGATTCCAAAAAGTTGCCTATAAAAGGCCAGTTTCTGCTCGAGTTTTTTTTACACATATACTACTCCCTCTGTAATATTATTATTATTTATTATTTATATTAATATTAATAATAATAATAATAATAATAATAATAATATTATTATTATTATTATTATTATTATTATTATTATTATTATTATTATTATTATTATTATTATTATTATTAAGATTATTATTATTATTTATTTTATTATTATTAGTAGTATTATTATTATTACTAATTATATCATTTAAAATACTACGACGAGGTCATGAGCGTGTCACTTTCAAAATGGGTTTTTAAGCGGGATAGAGCTAAGGAAACTATGGGTTATTACTAAGGAGGTTTTGGGTATTGTTCAAGGGTTTTGCTCGTGAGTCAAACTAGTAATTATCATCTCCGTTGCGTCTACGTACTTTTCTACAATATTGAATCACAATATTGATACGTAAGCATTTATATCTTATCTATTATATATTAATAGTGTATCCCTGACTAGTGCTCGAGTATATAGGATTATGCATGCTAGTACGATTAATTTTGTCATTAAATAGTTTATGATAGATCACGAATTTAATACATATATTACTGATATAAGGTATATGATATGCATGTTTTTTGAAAGCTAGCGAAAAATCAATAACTTTTTATTTAGAGATCGCGTAATTTCGATGAACGAATTAAAAGATATGGACAACTGAATTATGATTAACATTAATTGAAATTGCTTTTGAATCTACAATTGATATTTAAACAACTTGTTTATAAGATTGATAATTTGGATTTTGAAATATTACTAATCGAGTAAATGAATTTCTATATAAGGCACGTCTCGATTTGTTGAACAATTGTCAAAATTGACTGTTTTATTATATTTTAAAGCTTTATAAAACTATAGTCTAATTATTCAAGAATTGGGAAACCATGTGAAATGTTAAACTATTTTCGATTACCATGATCATTCAAACTATAGTATAGATTTTAAAAGATCATATTGGGTCAGGTTGACTTTTTGAAATGACTTTTGATAACTTTTGTATGTCAATCTCAAGCATTAGGATTGTGATACACTATTACCCAACCTAGCTTATTAGACATGTATTGATCAACATATGTTCTATAGGTTGAGATCTACGGTTAATTTTGCATTCCGAGTTTCGGTCACTTTTTGGTAAATGACCTTATGTGCTGCTAAGGTGAGTTTCATTTGCTCCCTTTTTAATTGATTTTACAATCTATATTTTTGGGCTGAGAATACATGCACTTTATTTTAAACGCAATGGGTACAAGTACATACTAAATTCTACACCGAGTTTGAACCGAAAATCCCTTAGCTTTGGTAACTAGTAACTGCCGGTTATAAGAACTGGTGTGCGCGAGTAGTTATATATAGATCCATAGGGCTTGACATCCCCGTCTGTTCCATGTTTAGAAACTCTAGCCTGAACTATAAAACAGACGTATGCTATTTGAGTTTAGTACACGTTGGTTTGCGTGTATTGTATATATTGGTTGCATGTATGTTAAAACTGTGACAACCCGGAAATTTCCAACCAAATTTAAACTTTAATCTTTATATGTTTCCGACACGATAAGCAATATTTGTTAAGTTAAATTGCAAGAATTTTAAACTATGTTCATACATTCATTCAACCTCGACCATGTTCCAACGATTCACGAACCATTAAACGAATATGATTATATATGTATATGTGTATATATATTATAACTTGAAACGTAAACAAAATATTAGATTAAATACTTTATATGATTGTATCTGTTTCAAAATATTTATCAATGGAATTAGAAGATAAGATCAAATGATTGAATTATCAGATATATTGAATTATGATTACAAGTCTCTGTTGAAAGGCCCACGTTGATTTGAGAAATCTTTCCGTTTTAACAATATTCGGAAAATGGTAAAGTGATTTATAAATAAGAACAAATTGTCAATCATTGAGAACTAGACAAAGGATAGTGGAAGATTGAATCTCATAAAGACTCGATTGATCTATTTAGTTTCAAACGTACAAAAACGTTTTCAGATTAAAAAGAACTTTATTATTAAAACGTATATAACTTTTATAAATATCTAGAACCACTTTTGACAACTCGTTACTTAACTAGTATGATAAAGATAACGATATTTATATTTTATTTTATTAAATATATATAACGATTTAAATTAATATTATATATATTTATACGCGTATTATACGTACATAGTTTTATAATTTTACTATACTTAAACTTTACCTTTACTTTATTTTTACTTTACTTAAACTTTAATAATTCATACTTTAATAAATCACTTTAATAATTCATACTTTAATAATTCACTTTAATAATTCATACTTTAATAATTCACTTTAATAATTCATACTTTAATAATTCACTTTAATAATTCAAAAATATATTATAAATAGAATTCAATAGGTTTCATTATTTCATAGAAACTTGAAAATATTTTTCTCTAAACTCTCTCAATCGATTTACATATATATATATTTACTCCGTATTATTTCAAGATATTATTAGTATACATAAAATATTACGACGGAGTGCTGTCCGAGTGATTTCGAAATTGTTTTTCGAGTAGGATAGGATTAAGGAAATTATGGGTTATAGCTATGGAGGTGATTGAGTATGGTTCATGGGTATGCTCGTGAGGTCAATATAGTGTTTATCATTTCCATTGCGTCTACGTACATTTCCTGCAATATTGAATCTCAATATTGATACGTGAGTACTCATAATTTAACTTTTACATACTAATAGTGTATCCCTGACTAGTGCTCGAGTATTTAGGATTATGCATGCTTGTACTTTTGATATTGCCCTTAGACAGGTTAGGTTGAATATTGAATTAGTTACACTTGCGGTTGAGATAAGGTATAAGATATGCATGTCCTTGGAAAGCTAGCAAAAAATTAAGGACTTTTCTTTTAGATATCGAATGGTTTTGATGAACGGATTAGAAGTTATAATCAATTGAATTTTCGATATTTTTATTAAAAATGATTATTATTATCGTCGTTTTTATCGTCGTTCTAGTTTTATCTTATTATTATCATTATTATTATCTTTATCAATAAAAGGGATTTATCATTAAAAATTATTATTTTTTTTATTATTACTATCGTTATTATCGTTAAAGTTATAATTAGTATTATTATTATTATTATCCAATTATTATTATTATTATTAGTATTATTATTATTATTATTATTATCATTATTAATATATATATCATTATTTAAAAATGGATATTGTCATTGTTATTATTATAATTACTATATTATCACTAAGATAATTATTAGTATTATCGTTAAAAATGTTATAGTAACTATCATTATTAATATTAGTGTAATTAAAAAAATATTTGTAACACCTAATTATTTTGATTACTATTATTATCATTATTATGAACACGATATAAAAGACGATTAAAAGCTATTAAATGAAACGATTAGGAAATAATGAGTAAGAGTATCATGATGAAATTAAAATATTATAAGATATTGATTTAGATAAAATTATCGTTCTTATTATTTTTATCATTACTATTATTATTAAAAATATCGTTAGTATTAAAACTATCATTTTAACAAAAATTATCATTTTAATAGAAATGTCATTGTTACTATAAAATATCATTATTATTATTATTTTAAATAGAATTATTATTTTAAAGATAATATTAAAAATTATCGTAAATATTAAAGTTATCATAATTAGAATTATCGTTTTATCATAATGTCATCTTAGTAATTATAAATATTGATATTTTTATAATAATAATTATTATTACAAAATAATACAACTTTTACTTACTATCATTATAGATATTATTTAATCAAATAAATATGTGATACAAACATATTTTACTACGTGTAATAACTTACTTTAATAATACCTATCATATTATATTTATGATATTAAATGAACCCTATAAATTTTATTACTTAGTATATATAAAAGTATATTATATTATATAAATTTAATATAAAATTTTATTTATTAATAAATAAATTATATTATTTACTCTAATAAAACTTTTAAAAATATTTAAAAATATAAAACGACGATATTTAAACTATATATTAATCATGTATAGATTTTTGGAAAATTATTTTGAGTCAAATTTACTTTTGTTGACTTTTGCATATTAGTCTCGAGCATTAGGATTGTGGTACACTATGACTTGGCCTAATTTGTTAGACAAATATTGACCAACACATAATTATATATAATTAATTTAGGTTCGTGAATCCGAGGCCAACCTTGCACTTGTTCAATGATGTTATATGTATTTTTACTATGAAATACAGTATGGTGAGTTTCATTTGCCTTTTTACCCTTTATATTTTTGGGACTGAGAATACATGCGCTTTTAAAAATGTTTGACGAAATAGACACAAGTAATTGAAACTACATTCTATGGTTGAATTATCGAAATCGAATATGCCCCTTTTTATTAAAGTCTGGTAATCTAAGAATTAGGGAACAGACACCCTAATTGACGCGAATCCTAAAGATAGATCTATTGGGCCTAACAAACCCCATCCAAAGTACCGGATGCTTTAGTACTTCGAAATTTATATCATGTCCGAAGGAGGATCCCGGAATGATAGGGGATATTCTTATATGTATCTAGTTAATGTCGGTTACCAGGTGTTCACCATATGAATGATTATTTTTGTCTCTATGCATGTGACGTATATTTATGAGAACTGGAAATGAAATTCTTGTGGTCTATTAAAATGATGGAAATAAATGATTATGATAAACTAATGAACTCACCAACCTTTTGGTTGACACTTTAAAGCATGTTTATTCTCAGGTGTTAAACAAATCTTCCGCTGTGCATTTGCTCATTTTAAAGATATTACTTGGAGTCTTTCATAGCATATTTCGAAGAACGTTGCATTCGAGTCATTGAGTTCATCAAAGATTATTATTAAATCAATTTATAGTTGGATAGTGGATATTATGAAATGGTATGCATGCCTGTCAATTTTCGATGTAAAGAAATTTTGTCTTTTAAAAACGAATGCAATGTTTGTAAAATGTATCATATAGAGGTCAAATACCTCACAATGTAATCAACTATTGTGAATCATTTATAATGTATATGAACGGGTCATTTCAGTTGGTATCAGAGCGATGGTCTTAGCGAACCAGGTCTGCATTAATGTGTCTAACTGATAAGTCGATAGGATGCATTAGTGAGTCTGGACTTCGACCGTGTCTGCATGTCAAAAGTTTTGCTTATCATTTTGTGTCAAAAATTAACTACTTATCATCCTCAGGAAATTACCTGCTTATCATTTTTAGTCTAAGACACGTCTTGCTGCATTGATTGCATGAATAGTGTATAGACAAAAATTCATATCTTAGCATATCTGCTAAATCATATCTTATCGTATCTGTTACTTTAAACTTTGCCTGACATATCCCGCAAAGTCCTCCGTAATCTACGAAATCTTTTGATCTATATATATATATATATATATATATATATATATATATATATATATATATATATATATATATATATATATATATATATATATATATATATATATATATTCTATGTAATTAGAATACCATCCGTTAGCCAAAATCATTTCATATCGAAAAAAAAAATCCTTTATCCAATCGTACGAAATGGAATTCATCATCAGTTCAAGTCACTCAGATTTCGAAATGGAATCCCATTCAAGCTTCGAAAGCAGTGTGACCGGAATAGATCAACCAATCAGTCATCACCTATTCTGGCTGAATTGGGGATGGGTTCATAGCCTCCTCAATCATTGGAGACAAGAAGAAGGTGATCCCTTCCATCCACCACATTGCCCTCTTGACGAAGAACCTGAAGCACTTACCGGCGAACCTGTCCGAAACACCATTTTCTCGCTCATTTCCAGAGTATCTCGTCACGATTATATATTACATTAAATTTTAGATTTTATTTATCCGCTCATCCGAACCGAAAATCACCCCGGTGTAATAGAAGAAGTCAACGAGCTTCGCGCTCGGGTAGTGGCTTTGGAGAATATGGTGCAGAGATTACAAACACCAGCAGCAGCATCAGCAGCATAACCAGTACCACCATCATCAACGCCAACAGTACCATTACCACCTCCAACCACAACCGCGTCGTAAACCTCAACTTCACAATCTGTCCCACGAGCATCAACGTCATACGCACCATAGATACCAAGGAGTACCAACAACAATAACTGACGAAGTATTAATTCATAACTTCATTGGTGAAACATTCCGCGGCAATTATGTAATCTCTAAAGTCTTAGAGATTATCTAATCTAGCCCTAACCATAAATCAGTTAAGCGGACCAAAATGATAGAAGGAAGAGTAGAAACCCTGACAAAAATGGTGTGTGATTAACAAGCTAAACTTGCTTTTCCAACAGCATCAACAGTACCGTCAGCGTTACCAGCATCGTCAGTACAGTCAACATCCGAATCAACAACACTGATAACATCACAAACTCCGTCAGTTCAAGAATCACTGTGGACATCATTACGAATCAATAACGTGTATATTGTATCAACGAGTTATGAAGAATTAACTCATTCCCTCTGAAGAAATTATATGTATATTATATATATATATATATATATATATATATATATATATATATATATATATATATATATATATATATATATATATATTGAAATAAATCTTTCCGTGCTAAGCTATTGTGTGTGAATCTTAACTACTCGGTTAATTCATATTACAAATATGCAATAATGTACGTCCTTCGGCCGCAACTTAACCAGCGTTAACTACAATCTCTGTCGCAATTCAACAAATTCCAATTCATAATAAATCAAGTATATATTTGATTTTACACTTTCATCATCGATGTACCCGAAAATTTTCAGATAACATCATTCGTACTTTGCGAAATTCACAAGAATTCCACGAACCGAACATCATACATCAACAAATAACGAAGTATTGATTCATAATTTCAATGTCATTAAAGAAATACTGCGTAAAAGTTATGTACTTTTTAAAGCCTTTAGGGATTATTCAATTCTAGTTTCAACTGTAAATCAAATGAGTTTAATTTAACATTAACTCATTAAATCTATGTTACATCTGAAGAAAATATACATATATATATTTTCATAAAGACTGTAATAAAATTCTTTTGTACAAAATATTAATTGTGAAATTTTTTTTTTAACGGGTAGGTAATACCCGAGAGATATATAAATTCACAATTAATATGTTACATTCTTCGAATCTGATTCAGCAAATCATCCATTATACTCCATACTTTCACAACAATATACATTCTTTTATAGAAATCAAAACAACCATACTCATTCAAAATTTAATTACATATTCTGATTTTGAAATCTCAAAATTCAACTTGAGATATGACCAAAATCATCACTCTTAGATCCTTACATCTTTCACAAGCTATATTTTGACTTCAAAACTGTGTTAGAACATCAAATGTATGTTAACGATTACAATATGTGTTTAAATCCTTCGAAAATTTCTGAAGACACTTCGAATGATGAGCAATCGAGAAGATGATCCAACCACATGTTACCCACAATTATGTACCCGAAAAACTCTTGAAACCAAAGTAAAAGTTTAAACAACGTATCCGCGTCAGATTCTTTGGCATTTATTAGCAAAAATAACTTTGCGACTCCTATTCAAAGTAGCCAGTTTTGTCACAGCTTCAGCAAGTCAACTTTAACTTTTCAGTCAGACTAACCTTATTATAACCTTGAGATATACACCTTCGTTACCAGGGAACCTTTTACATTCCACCACATTATTAGCAGATGTACCAACAACTTCATTACCCTTTGACTTTAGCCTCTCCAAAAAGTCATTATAATTATTCATTGAAACCCCATCATTTACTCATTCGCATCTTGTAATGAGAATTGCCATACGAATCATAGGGAATTAGCAATCAGTATTTTGAAATCTCGCAGGATGTCTACGCCAACAGTTATATGTGTATATATAACGTCTATCTTCTGGACTTAATTTGAATGTGAAGTTTCTGAAAAATACTCCGAACTACGAATTGGTTCTCGGAAAATGGAAAAAAAAATGCTGATGAAGCAGCAAAAACTATAAACGACTTTAAACGGTAAAAGCTGGATGATAATGATGAAGTGTGTTGGCAAAGCGCAGAAAAAGAGAAGTTTTGGAACTGGAAAGTGGATTGAGCAAAGTAGGAAGGAGGCTGTGGACAAATTACAAAGACTGAACCTGACTTCAAAGGATCCAAATGATTCAGTACCTGCTGAAGTCATTAACGAATACCTTGCTCCTGACTCTAAACCCCTGCGGACAATATTCTTCATCATCCTCTGATATTAGAAATTCTAAAATATCATCATATCTTTCATTATAAATATCCTCCATATTTCTGAAGATATTTTCTTAATTTTTCTTATTTGAAATCATTTACCTCTTCGCGCTATTTGTATTACATCATAAAAGAAACTATTTTAGTTTCAAAATTCTGAAACATTCAAGTTTAAAATAGGAAAATTTTGAAGTAATGTTGGGAACTGAAGCATGAATTAGTATAATATAATGACACTTGATCAATGTGATTATATTACAGTAAGTCATGCTGAGTTTCTAAATGGAACGTGATGATTCATAGATCATAACATCATCATGTGCCATGTTATACGACTCTTGTATTCTATTTAACCTCTAAAATATCAAGAAAATATTTCTTGATGATTCGGCCTTATCCAAGGTATTCTAGTAATTTGACAAGTCAAGATCGTGCCATCACAATTTCCTTCCTAGAACATTAACAATGTTCATTCCGAAATTCATATCTGTGAATTCTGGACCATTACAAGCGGTGCTTAATCGCAAGAAGAAGAAAGGAAAGGACAAAACTCCGAAATAGAAATTGGGGTATAAATTGCAGCAAATAAAAGAGAGCATTAACTGTGAATGATAATGATTATAGAAGACAGAAGCAGATACTTTGAAATATAAGGGAACATATAAATCCCAACGACAAACCAGAAATTATAAACCATATATATCGATGCATATAGCAATATAAAGACATGGGAGAACTAGAAACACTATAAACCCAAGAGTATAGTAGAAGTAAATAGATTCTTCCGGCGGTAGATGAAAAAGAAGAATGACCGATATGAAAGTTAGAAGTATATTGAGAATCAGAACTGAATGGAGCATATTGATGAATACTTTAAAATATGAGTTGAGGGGGAAAGAATAGAAGGTGATGAAACATGACTAGGAACTTAGAAATCAACAGATTTAACTCACACAATGGCGGAATAAGTGAATCAAACCCTCTAGTGAATAGGTTAAGTTTTTTTTGATTAATTTAGTCAAACCACAACTAAATCAAGTGTGATTAGATCAACACCTAGAGCTATTATTCACCACCTGGGTGATTTGGACTAAGAGAGAATCGGAGGAGCTCACTAGATTTGAGTGTGTGTAACAAATGAGAGGCTTAACCTAAAATGAAGAACATAAGACTTTATATACCCCTGTTGTTGACTCACCTATACGATTCATTCATCACACGTACGAGTTGGCTTCATCAGTCGTACGGGTGATCACTCACTCGTGTCTTCTCATTTAGGTTGTAATTGTGACTTAGCTCAGCATCAACCGTGCGTATGAGCCTGTCAGCTGTACTAGTGAGGCTTCACTCGTACGTCTGACTAAGTCTAACATAGTTAAACATCTAAATCTCATTCCTGCAGTTCCTGTAACCACATACAAACACGGATAGGATAATAACGAGCAATCATGGTGGCCTGTAAACTGTTGTACCTGCAATGGATGCGGGTAGATGTCTAGGAACTTGCATAAAATGCATCAAAAGAAGGTGTGAGTTGTAAGGAAATGAAGGAGGTGAATTTATAAGAAAATCTCCGACAGAACAATTAAAATGGACAATCGCATTTAAAGCGGATCCTAATTCCCTTGATTATCGGAGAGTCAAATCTTATTAAGAAGATTTTCTTCAAATCCCTTGAAATCTGGGAATCAATCATATCTACGTCAAATGATAAGATGAATCTACACTTACTCATTTCACTCTTCTATGTTAGCTTCATTCATACTCTTCATATAAATGGATTGTTTATCCAAATTATTTGCTGATGATACAACTCTAATTTTCAGCCCGTATGCATCATGAAAACATACTTATTATCATTCACGACCTTTCCACTCAAATTTCGGGACGAAATTTCTTTAACGGGTAGGTACTGTGACAACCCGGAAATTTCCAACCAAATTTAAACTTTAATCTTTATATGTTTCCGACACGATAAGCAATATTTGTTAAGTTAAATTGCAAGAATTTTAAACTATGTTCATACATTCATTCAACCTCGACCATGTTCCAACGATTCACGAACCATTAAACGAATATGATTATATATGTATATGTGTATATATATTATAACTTGAAACGTAAACAAAATATTAGATTAAATACTTTATATGATTGTATCTGTTTTAAAATATTTATCAATGGAATTAGAAGATAAGATCAAATGATTGAATTATCAGATATATTGAATTATGATTACAAGTCTCTGTTGAAAGGCCCACGTTGATTTGAGAAATCTTTCCGTTTTAACAATATTCGGAAAATGGTAAAGTGATTTATAAATAAGAACAAATTGTCAATCATTGAGAACTAAACAAAGGATAGTGAAAGATTGAATCTCATAAAGACTCGATTGATCTATTTAGTTTCAAACGTACAAAAACGTTTTCAGTTTAAAAAGAACTTTATTATTAAAACATATATAACTTTTATAAATATCTAGAACCACTTTTGACAACTCGTTACTTAACTAGTATGATAAAGATAACGATATTTATATTTTATTTTATTAAATATATATAACGATTTAAATTAATATTATATATATTTATACGCGTATTATACGTACATAGTTTTATACTTTTACTATACTTAAACTTTACCTTTACTTTATTTTTACTTTACTTTAACTTTAATAATTCATACTTTAATAATTCACTTTAATAATTCATACTTTAATAATTCACTTTAATAATTCATACTTTAATAATTCACTTTAATAATTCAAAAATATATTATAAATAGAATTCAATAGGTTTCATTATTTCATAGAAACTTGAAAATATTTTTCTCGAAACTCTCTCAATCGATTTACATATATATATTTACTCCGTATTATTTCAAGATATTATTAGTATACATAAAATATTACGACGGAGTGCCGTCCGAGTGATTTCGAAATTGTTTTTCGAGTAGGATAGGATTAAGGAAATTATGGGTTATAGCTATGGAGGTGATTGAGTATGGTTCATGGGTATGCTCGTGAGGTCAATATAGTGTTTATCATTTCCGTTGCGTCTACGTACCTTTCCTGCAATATTGAATCTCAATATTGATACGTGAGTACTCATAATTTAACTTTTACATACTAATAGTGTATCCCTGACTAGTGCTCGAGTATTTAGGATTATGCATGCTTGTACTTTTGATATTGCCCTTAGACAGGTTAGGTTGAATATTGAATTAGTTACACTTGCGGTTGAGATATGGTATAAGATATGCATGTCCTTGGAAAGCTAGCGGAAAATTAAGGACTTTTCCTTTAGATATCGAATGGTTTCGATGAACGGATTAGAAGTTATAATCAATTGAATTTTCGATATTTTTATTAAAAATGATTATTATTATCGTCGTTTTTATCGTCGTTCTAGTTTTATCTTATTATTATCATTATTATTATCTTTATCAATAAAAGGGATTTATCATTAAAAATTGTTATTTTTTTTATTATTACTATCGTTATTATCGTTAAAGTTATAATTAGTATTATTATTATTATTATCCAATTATTATTATTATTATTAGTATTATTATTATTATTATCATTATTAATATATATATCATTATTTAAAAATAGATATTATCATTGTTATTATTATAATTACTATATTATCACTAAGATAATTATTAGTATTATCGTTAAAAATGTTATAGTAACTATCATTATTAATATTAGTGTAATTAAAACAAATATTTGTAACACCTAATTATTTTGATTACTATTATTATCATTATTATGAACACAATATAAAAGATGATTAAAAGCTATTAAACAATACGATTAGGAAATAATGAGTAAGAGTATCATGATGAAATTAAAATATTATAAGATATTGATTTAGATAAAATTATCGTTCTTATTATTTTTATCATTACTATTATTATTAAAAATATCATTAGTATTAAAACTATCATTTTAACAAAAATTATTATTTTAATAGAAATGTCATTGTTACTATAAAATATCATTATTATTATTATTTTAAATAGAATTATTATTTTAAAGACAATATTAAAAATTATCGTAAATATTAAAGTTATCATAATTAGAATTATCGTTTTATCATAATGTCATCTTAGTAAGTATAAATATTGATATTTTTATAATAATAATTATTATTACAAAATAATACAACTTTTACTTACTATCATTATAGATATTATTTAATCAAATAAATATGTGATACAAACATATTTTACTACGTGTAATAACTTACTTTAATAATACCTATCATATTATCTTTATGATATTAAATGAACCCTATAAATTTTATTACTTAATATATATAAAAGTATATTATATTATATAAATTTAATATAAAATTTTATTTATTAATAAATAAATTATATTATTTACTCTAATAAATCTTTTAAAAATATTTAAAAATATAAAACGACGATATTTAAACTATATATTAATCATGTATAGATTTTTGGAAAATTATTTTGAGTCAAATTTACTTTTGTTGACTTTTGCATATTAGTCTCGAGCATTAGGATTGTGGTACACTATGACTTGGCCTAATTTGTTAGACAAATATTGACCAACACATAATTATATATAATTAATTTAGGTTCGTGAATCCGAGGCCAACCTTGCACTTGTTCAATGACGTTATATGTATTTTTACTACGAAATACAGTATGGTGAGTTTCATTTGCCTTTTTACCCTTTATATTTTTGGGACTGAGAATACATGCGCTTTTATAAATGTTTGACGAAATAGACACAAGTAATTGAAACTACATTCTATGGTTGAATTATCGAAATCGAATATGCCCCTTTTTATTAAAGTCTGGTAATCTAAGAATTAGGGAACAGACACCCTAATTGACGCGAATCCTAAAGATAGATCTATTGGGCCTAACAAACCCCATCCAAAGTACCGGATGCTTTAGTACTTCGAAATTTATATCATGTCCGAAGGAGAATCCTGGAATGATAGGGGATATTCTTATATGTATCTAGTTAATGTCGGTTACCAGGTGTTCACCATATGAATGATTATTTTTGTCTCTATGCATGGGACGTATATTTATGAGAACTGGAAATGAAATTCTTGTGGTCTATTAAAATGATGGAAATAAATGATTATGATAAACTAATGAACTCACCAACCTTTTGGTTGACACTTTAAAGCATGTTTATTCTCAGGTGTTAAAGAAATATTCCGCTATGCATTTTCTCATTTTAAAGATATTACTTGGAGTCTTTCATAGCATATTTCGAAGAACGTTGCATTCGAGTCATTGAGTTCATCAAAGATTATTATTAAATCAATTTATAGTTGGATAGTGGATATTATGAAATGGTATGCATGCCTGTCAATTTTCGATGTAAAGAAATTTTGTCTTTTAAAAACGAATGCAATGTTTGTAAAATGTATCATATAGAGGTCAAATACCTCGCAATGTAATCAACTATTGTGAATCGTTTATAATGTATATGAACGGGTCATTTCAAAAACAGGGGTACTTATTATAACGTTAAATTTTAGTTACCAGGGTGCTCAATCTTGTAGAATAATTTAATAAACATTTCAGGATGAAACAACTGAAATCTTGTGATCCACCTTTACATACGATTTATGTGCAACATTAAAACTATGAACTCACCAACTTTTGTGTTGACACTTTTAAGCATGTTTATTCTCAGGTTTCTAGAAGTCTTCCGCTGTTCGCTTATATGTTATACAAGCTATGTGCATGGAGTCATACATGCTTTATTCAAGAAAACTTTGCATTCACAAAATCATCACAGTGTATCTTATTTTGACTTCATTGTCAACGGATGTAGTATTGTAAACTATTATACACGGTAATTGTCTATACGTAGAAATCATCAGACGTCGAAAACCTTGGATTTATATATTCATTTATGGTGTGTCTTTTTAAAAGAATGCAATGTTTACAAAATGTATCATATAGAGGTCAAAACCTCACTATGAAATCAATGAATGATGTATTCGTCCAAAGTGGATTTGGAGTGATCGTCACAAAAACTACCTATGCATTTATGTTATATTCGAATTTTGTTTTCCTATGTGTTCGTTTATTTAATCTAAGGTATGTATGTAAGAGCAATATAGTTCATATGTGTTAAGTGATTAATTAAAGTTATGTTCTATTTCATATATTGTGCTAATTTAGAATTTTTTTGTTAAGTTTGTCTCATTCAAATCGAAAGATTTCAATTCTGCGATTATCCTACGATCCTACAATCAAGTAATATCACTTTTTCCCTTATTTAAAATTATGTCTTTCGTTTATTACATTTTAAAATGTAAATAATATGCAAATGAGGACATTTCATAATCTAAATGTGGGGAGGGAAGTGATTACTCACTTAAAAATACCATTATATTTAAATTTTTGAATTTTATGATTAAACTATTCAATTTTTGAACATTTTTAAAATTTTCAAGAGATAAATTCCCAACAGTAGTTAGAAAAAATTATTTAAATGGTAAACTTGTGAAGATTAAAATTAATCACCTTAGACATCGTTTTAGGGTTTCTTGTTAAGCTATTACATAAAAGATGTACAAAGACTTATAATTTTTAAAATTGAATTTATAGTCAATGTAAGATCATTCTAAATGATGTGAAATAGAATAAGAAAATTTTTAATTTTACTTTATTTTGTTTAGACTAAGTAATGAAGTACCTCATTTTTAATTGAAAATAAATTAAGTTTAAATTAAACCTAAGTATATTTATCTTTTATAGATAGTGTTTATGGCTTTTTACTTAGTTCCGACCCAAAGTGGTTTTCCACGATATACTCATTAATATTAAAGTGCATAAATTGATAATAAAAACCATCATCCATTTATTAAAAATGCTTATTTCATTTCCCTCCATGACAAATCAAAAATTTATTATTACACTGATAATACTTTTAAAGAGTTCATTCATCATACATGAAAATCATGAAAAGAAAAGCTCGTTGTAAACTATCTTGTATATCTTAAATTATTAGACCAAAAATTATGAAACGATTGCCAAAGAAGCATGGACCACTGAAGGTATAGAGCTTTTTCTTATTGCACTTAAACTCCAAACTTTATGGAGATGATTTTCATAAAAGTTCATCTATCAATTATTCCATCAAATTAATTTTAACTTAATACTTATGCACTCTAATATTAATGTAGACAACGACATGTGTTTGGCTATTTGAGAAGTTAAAGTGGATACACAAGCATATGTATGATTCTAAATATAATTATCTTCTTAATTTAAATCATATGAATTTATTAATTAATTTATAATTCGGTAAAAATGAGAAAACCAATAAAGGATTCTAAACCTCATAGAGTTTTATTAACATTTTTCTTTGAATATTTTAATGGGCACTTACACCATAATTTAAATTCCTCTTTAAAATATAACATTTCCTAAAAATAAATGAACTTTACCAAAAGAAGAGTTGATAGTAATTCCATTCCCGTCATAGGATAAAAGTTCTTTTTGAACTTGACTTTCCCTTAAGATTTAAAGTTATATGCATAAGAATCTAACCTATTGACCATCTCTTGATTTATTTAAACTTTTTCATAACATTAAAGTAAGGTTTACTTGAGGATAAGTAAAGTTTAAGTGTGGAGAATTTGATAACTCTCAAATTATACAAGTTTTTCATAACAAATTGAGGAGTTATCTTGGCCTTTTTAAATCATTTTAAAGACTTAAACACACAAAAATGGGTAAAAATGGAAAAAGGTATTTTTTGAGAAATGTGTTGAACATGATCAAATATGACAAAAATGCAGAAAACCTGTAAAGCCGCCGACTAGGAGTACATGAAGCCACCGGCTTTTGGTCAACATTCCAGAGAATTCCATAACATTCCAGAAAATAGCAGAAAATTGAATGACTTAGGGATCAAGCAGTGAAGCCTCCGGTTTGACATCTAAGCCGACAGCTGGAGGCCATTATGTGTACTTAAAGCCCAAAAAGCAGCTAATTAAGGCAACTAAATAAGAAAAAGAATACGGATGAGTGAAGCCGCTGGCTTGGTGACAAAGCCGCCGTCTTGGGATCTCTAGACGTGTTTTCTTGTGCTTGAAGACCACGTTTTACTAGGAGAACGAGTAACCGACCAAGTGAAGTCGCCGGCTTAGTCCTGAATCCGCCGACTTGGGGGGCGGTTCTGACAACTATAAATAAACGATGTATTTTTTCAGTGTATCATATGGTTTTTAGGGTTTCTTTAGCCAGTTCGAAAAAATGACTAGACTAGGGTTTTTATTTTAAGTTTTTAAGTTATCATACAAGATATTATTTCAAGCATCAATTCAATTCAAGTTTTATATGTGTTTTTTGCTTTTCATGTCTTGTTTTTATTATCGCATTCTTTTTCATTTATTCACTGTTTTTGTATACTATTCATCTACCATTATAAACTAAACGTTCATAGTGGTTACTGGATGGAAGATGAGATTTAACTGAGAAACAGATGAAGCTACCGATTTCCTCAGTCCAAGCCGCCGGCTTGGATGAGTCTAGCTGCCGACTTCATGCTTCAATTTGTGCAGATCCTGGTTTTTTCCAGATCTGTATAATTAGGTTTACGTGATAATTGTTTGAACTGTATTGAATCTTCCATGTCTTAATAAACTTGTTTTTCATGCTTAATGATTAGAAAACATGATTCTAGGGTTAACTAATACTTAATCCAATAATCTATTATTCGATCCACTTTGCTTGTTTAGATCTAGTCAATCAAATATAGTATTTGGATTGCATATAACTAGGATAAACAACATTGATAGGGATGAACTTGTTGAATATGAAACATGCTTATATAATAGAATTTAATATTGTTAGGCTTAATCAAAGATCATTCGTTTGGATGTGTTTAGTTAATGATTGCATGAAAACTTATTTAAGATTGTCTTTCAGCTAGTAACTTAAGTTAATCTAATTAGGTTTAATAGTATATCTATTTGTCAATCTATTTGCATGTTAATTAATCCTCATCACAAGATTAAATTGATATGTGTTATGAGATCAAAATAAACACTAAGAATTAAGATATTAGCTTTGAACATCACTTAGCTTATATATGCTTTAGGTCCTACTTTATGAATGATATGTGACACTTAGCTTAGCCTTTTAAGTATAATAGTTGGTCTATGTTTATTATCTTGCTTTGTGTTAATATTAGTTATGAAACTTACCTAATATGTTTCCCGCATAATCTATTCGTTCATGTAACCACTTCTATTTATATAGTTTATTCAAATCAAAACTCTATTCTATCTTTCCTAAGATATTCTTATTTAATTTACTAAGAACGTACCTTCTACTGTCTCTTTCCTAAGAGATAGTATTCCAAACTTAAATACTAACCAAAAACATAACAATATATTTCTAGTTCTTTAATAAGAATTAGAATAAATAAATAAACCAACTTAAAATCGCTTCCACGCTCTCTTAGGACGATAACCTAAAATACTATCTGATTAGATTTTGTTGCTCGTTAGGGTGCTAAAAGTGAATTAAAAGGTTATATAAATTTAGAAGTTGAAAGGCAAATTAAGCACTGCACACTTTTGCACATCAAACTTTTTGGCGCTGCTGCCGGGGAGCGCGATAAAAATGAAAATTGGATATATTTTGGTTATTGATATTTCTTTAAAATAAAAGTTGGTATAGAAATGTATATATATGTTATTTATATTTATTATTATATTTATCATTTTAAAATCCAAGCAAGCAGCAGGAGAAACCCCAACAACAAGCTCTATTCGCTCTTCACCCAAATCTCATCAATGCAAAACCTGCACCGTCACATGAACGTATTCACCTTTCTAGAGGCAATGCTACTCACACTTTGTGTATCCCGAAATCCAAGAAGGGTTTGGGATTTGAATCCATAGTCCAATACGTCAAGCAATCCCCCATTGCTAGATCTGTTCTTGATGTTCCATCTCGATATTATCCCTCATGTCTTGGCCGTTTCTGGTACACGACGATGATGGTGAAAACTCCTGAAGGGAGTCCATGCATCTGAGGCATGATAACTGAAGAAATTGACTGCTCTATCACTACTGAAAATATTTACCAAGCTCTTCAATTTTTAGCAGGGCCATTTGTTATTTTTTAACGAGTGATGAGTCCAGAAAGGAGGTTCTGCAATTTTATCGATTACAAGGGTAGGCTTACCGGTCACAGCCCTCTGAGGAAGAATAAGCTAGCAATCTGAACCAATTTCTATGGCATAGTGACTCAATGTGTGAGTCAAAAAGCTGGTAACTTTGACCAGTGTTCTGATTTTGAGTTAAATTTGGTCATGGGTTAATCTTTAATCGAAACATTGACTATGCTGCTGAGATTTGCACCAAGTTAAGGGAAATGGTGGTTGTACCAAAACAAAGTGAATTGATCCCCTTTCCAAGATTTTTAAGTCTTGTGTTTGAAAATAATCTCGGTGATGTCTATTGGAGCATCATCGATCTGACTGCTAACTTGAAACCAAAAGAGGGTGGTATTCCAAAAGATGAACATGTTGCTCCACATACTGGTCCTTCACCGGCAATGCTCCAATATCTTACTGCTAAGAGAGGAGCATACCTTAAGACTTCCTATGGAGATACACTAGCTGAGGGGGAGGGTTCTCAGCCGCAGCTGGCAGCACCAAAGAAGTTGCCAGCTACCACAACTGGAAGAGCCACCATCACAAAAATTGATAAAGCAGTAGTTGTACTAGAATTTAGTGCTCTTTGATAACAAAGAACAACCCTAGTCTTATATACTGGCTACCCACCTCTAGTTTTGGAATCTGTTGCTTATCTATTTCTTGGTAACATGCTAGTCTAAATGTGCAAAAGCTGGCACCAAGCATGTTAAAGGGGAGAAAGCACCAGTCTCAACTGTTGTTCCTATGAAGAAGTCAGTTATGGAACCTAGTGCGTCTCTAGACCAATCAACAGCAATCTTTAACATAATTGAAAATATTTTAGCTACTGTCACAAATGTTGAAAGTGGAGTTAAATGTATTTTCTTTGCTCCCAAGCTGACTGGATAAAAAACTTGTGTTAAGAGGAATAGCAACCCATATTCCTCTAACCAGGCACTTCCACATTTTTCAAAAACATTCTTCAAGAAATATCCTCTGCTGACAATACAACAAGTAGAGAACATACTTGAGTCCAAAAGCAGATTTGAGCTATGTCTTTATCGTGTTGAACCAGCTCAGGCTACTGCACAACCCAGTTTTAACTTGGATCATGAAAAGAGTCACACTAATATATCTAAACATGACAAAACTCTTATAAAATTTGACTCAACATGTGTTACCAATGAGTCAACAGAGTCACAGCTGCACTTACAGACACCAAAATCTATCATAATCGAAGGGCTGACTAAAACACAAGTTTGTTCCAGAGACCAACAACAGATGAAATTGTTGAGTCAAATTTATTTGGTTCTACTTTTGCTAACATACAATGTTACCTTGTTACGAATGATAAACTTGCAGAGGGCAGAGAAGTTAATGCAATTAAAAAGACTGCCTCTGCTGATGTTGGTATTGGTGCAACAGCTACTGCTGATGAGGAGATGGCTACTGCTGGTGATGTAGCCATTCCTTATATTGCTTTGACTACTGATGACCAAACTACTGTTGGTGATCATGATATGGTCATTGATCTAATTGTTGCTGGTGGTGATCTTGATACTGGTGCTGCTATTCCCAGCTAGGTGCTTTCTGTGAATGCTAGTGATATTAATGTTTTTGATGTGGCACCAGATGCTGGTTCCAAGGGTGACTCTGTGGGTGTTGATGATCAAATTACTACTGCTGATGTTCTGATACTGCTGGTATGGTGTTTGAAACCATTTCTCCTAATGCAGCTGGTAATGTGGTTATCTTTGATTTGGCCCCAGATGCTGGTACCCAGGGTGAATCTTCTAAGGGTGCTGATACTGATAACAGGCCCACAATTACCGATCCAGATGAGGTGGTTCACAAGTTTATCTACAAAGGAGTTACCATTGCTCCACGAATTTCCATACTGGTTGATTAGCTAACTATTAATCCCTAAAGTGCACTGATTGCAGCTAGCAAACTACCTGATGACGAGTTGGTAGAGATGCTTAAATAGTTAGATGAATCAGCTCGAGATGAGGTGTTAGAGAGGCTGGCTACACTTGCAAATATAAATAAGTAGACATACTATGACTATTTTGGTATGCGTCTTGCGGACTCTCCATGGCCTGGTCATTGGAAACCTCTTAAGTTTCAACTTGATCCCAATACTGGTAAGGTCACCATTCATGATGTTCCTGATTCGTTAGTACCTTATGATTCATCAGCTTCTTCCTCATCATCTTCTGATGGTGATGTTGACCAAGGTACTGGTAAGGACGAGCCAGTAGCTTCTGATAATGCTACTGGTTCCAAAGATAAACTAGTTGATCTTGATGACGCAGATTCTTTTGACAAGGATAATAGTGGTACTAAGCCTTCGGTTGAAGGTAAAAATGATGGTGATCATGGTGATGAGTCTGATGATGACCTTCCACCTCTACCACCCGACAAAGTTATTCCAGTTCCAGTTGCTACTCCTCCACCACCACCCAGCATATTGGATGTAGCTGAAATGGAAGGGTTATCTACCCTTATAATGTATAGTATTGGGATGTAGCTAAAATCACACCATCAATACAAAAGACCATTGAGGAGACTGTTGTTCACTCTGTGGGTAAATCACTCAAGCTTTTTGATTAAGCCACCACCTCTGCTATTGAGGGCAGACTGCGTCAGATCACTACTTTCACTGACATTGCAGTTGCTAATATCCAAAAACATTATGAACAATAAGATGCACTCAATCAACACAACCTTTCTCATGAAGAATACATTGCCAACCTTACCAAACTTCAAGAAGAGCTGGATCTGGAAAGGGCAAGGGTATACTGTCTTAATAAAGAGAACATGGTACTTGAGGATAGGATTGGGGATTATCAACGACAGATGGCAACTATGGTACATGTGGCAGAATATCTTCGTCTTGCTGAAACTCTACACCGCATGGATGAACCGCAATCCGATGTTCATACTAATGCTGAAAGAATTTCCATGGGTGTAGCTTGCAATGAGGTTCGTACTGCTAATCTCTGTCTCAAGAACTATGGTGCAGATCCAGGAGCTCACCTCTCTCCAGCTGATGTTGATTGGAATAACTTTACCTAGTCACGAGCTGATAGTCACAGTGACTGTGAGATAATTGTTCCCCCAAGCTTCACTTCAACCCCTGCTGATGACAAAAAGGGGGAGAAGAAAGAAAAGAAAAGAAAAGAATCTGAGGCAGTGCATGAGCATCAAAAAGCTTTAAAGTAACAGAAGAGAGATGGTGATGGTGATGGTGATGGTAATGGTCAAGGTAATACTGGCCCTAAGCCCAGCAATGTTGTCATGACCCGGAAAATTTCGACTTATTTTGAACTTAATTCTCTAAATGATTTTATAATTCTGACAAGATAAGCAAAGTTTTGTTATCCTGAGTCTCAAAATTTTTGAACTGTTTAAATACATTCATTTAACCTCGACCAGTTTCGACGATTCATGAACCATTATTTGATAATAAATGTGTATATACATATAAATATACATATATAAATACATGTATATATAATAACTAAAAATAATAATGTACGATATAATTAAATTGTTATTAAAATGAATCTATATATATATAGTATATTAAATATAATTATTTAATGATTGTAATACTCGTTTGATGTTCCGATTGATATTAAACAAGTTAAAAACGAACTTATGTGATTTTAAAAAATACGGTGATCCGAAAATGAGTGATATAAATTATAGACTTATTAGAAGTATATTTAGGACCTAATTATTAAATTTTAACACTTTTTATATTTTATCTGGGATTAAGCGCGGATAGTGATTTAAATTTTTATTTAATAATTTTAAACAATTAATGACCGATTTTTACACATTAATGAATGAAATAATTAAAGAAATATAATATAAAATTTTGGGATTTTTCTGAATACTTTTATCCGCCCCTCATTTTTAATGGAGCACGATACATCACTCCGTGTAAAACTGTCGATAGAAGGACTGCTGAACTGTCGGTAAAAGGACTGCTGAACTGTCGGTAAAAGGACTGCTGAACTGTTGCATATTGTGAATCAAGTGATTTATAATTATTATTATATTATTATTATTTTCTATCCATTACTGTTTTTAATTGGTGTTTGATTGACTAATAGTTAAGTAATCCGTGAATATGATTTCTCAATCAAGTTTACTGTTTGTGCTTATGCTTTATTTAACATTCTTTATATATATAGATAAGCATGTAGATAGATAATACACACATATACTTACACATCAAGTTCTATCATCTTCAACCATCCCCATTCAAAATTTGATACCGCCACCATAACAAGCTCGATCACCACCTTGGGTTCATTGATCACAATCACCACTTAAACTACCATATTTCTGTTTCTAATTAAATGAATCAAAAACCACATACCAACTTGTGTTCTTCTCCTTCTTCAAGAATACCGGCCAAACCCGACAACCACCAATCACCTTCTACCACCGCCACCTCCTATCTTCAACCTCATCACCACTACAAGATCACCAATCACCACTACTGCAACCTGTTCTATTCGAATTCCATCACTACCACCATGAACACCCCATTGATCAAACCTATCACCACCTTAAAACCCAAAACTACCATCTCTCTTTATTTTTTTTCTACAACCATCGAAGACCATACCATCGTCACTCTTTTCCACCTTAAACCGCCACAGCTACCATAGTGAACCACCATCAATTTTTGTTCTTTTAAAATGTTTGCTTATTTCTGTCCGATAAAGAAGTCCTATAAACTGACCACCAACTCGTCACCCTTATTTCCTTTTCATTTATGTTTCGAACAAACTATAGCCATCTCCTTATTAAAAAAAGAACACCATCAACCCTTCATTTTTATTTCGTTGGGTTGTATCAAGAAACATAACCATCGTTGACTTTTCACACCCGCCGGAACACACCACCAACCTGCAACTAAAGCTTCACGTTTCTGTTTCTATATTCTATTTCTTGTATAATACGCAATAAAGATGATACATTGAACATAAAAGTTGTGATGAGTAAACAATGAAGATCTCATTATTCTTGCTGGTGTTATATATATATATATATATATATATATATATATATATATATATATATATATATATATATATATATATATATATATATATATATATATATATATATATATATATATATATATATATATATATATATATATTCAATCGATGGCAACAACTAAGATGGCTGCAGTTTCTGTTTCACCTTGTAACCCAACACAACACCATCGATCACCATAACTTTCATCACCATTGATAATCATCATCACCGATCACTTATTACTATCGTCTTCATTGTTTTCTGTTTTGAATCATTTCCACAAACCCATTTGCAGGCTGCTGCTACAACTGCTACAGTTACTGTTAACGCGAAGGAGATAAAGGGAGGTGATGATGTTATAGTAGCAAATGCGATGAGATGATGATGATGATGAGTCTGTATGATGATGTGAATAACAACCCTCAATTTTCCCTTCTGAATTTACCAAGTCATCCTTAGGGTTTCTGTGCATCATCATTAGGGTTGTTATCCATTTCGACAAACGAACATTTATACTTTCATTAAATGATTTTAATTATTATTAAAACCCTAATATGATATAAAACCCTAAACCTAACCTTACCTATTAACTACTAAACCCTAATCCCATTTAATATTGAATATTAAACCCTAACCCTAATACTAAATAATTAATATAAAAAATAAGTCATAAATTAAAATGTGACAATATAAGATTCAAACAAATGAGAATATATATATATAAAACTAAATAGAAGTAAATGTAAAATTAATAAAAGTTAGGGTCTGATAATTAATAAAAATGTAATTAAAATAATTACAACCTTAATAATAATAATAATAATAATAATAATAATAATAATAATAATAATAATAAAATATATAAATACTTAAATAAATAAAGAATGCCGTAAAAAAAATATATAAATACAAGGATCACATATATATATCGGCTCTAATGATCTTAGGGAATTAAAACTTGATTTATTTTAGCCTTCACAAATCCTAGTTAACCTCTAATTCCTTCCTTGATCACCAAGTTTTTGAGTAGGATTAGGAAACCTACAAAAGCTATATAAACCCTCATGATAATCAAGAAAATACGCCACAAGTTCCCTGCAAATCAGTCGACTTTTTATCCTGCAATAATCCAGTCGACTAATAAACCTGCACCATCTGTTTTCTGTCGACATAAACCCCTCATCCACCTGCAGTTTCAGTCGACAACAACCTCCACAAAACCCTCTCTGCAATCATGAATCATCACCACCCATCCAGCCTGCTGTTCGTGCTGTATCTGCTTCCTGTTTCTGCTATTTTCTGTGCAACAAAGACAGCCCAAAACAATCATCCAAAACAATCCCTAATTGCTGCTACTTGTTGCTATTTCTGTCGAGGTCTATTCTGACCCAAACAGACTTCAATTGGGTCAGTTGTTTGCTGCTTCTAATGGCCTCCTGTTCACACCATATTTATCACGAATCCTTGGTCTTCAATCTTGTTAAGGTTGAGATGTCCGATTACACACTCCATTCATACTACTTGCGTGGATTTTCTTGCTTGCTAATAAGGTGAACTTCATAGCCCCTCTTTTTACTATTTCTTAACTATTTTACAACTTTTGGGGTGAGACACATGCTTGCTTTTAAAATATTTTACGCTTAGACACAAGTACTCAAACTTTCTTTTAATAAGTTCAAACTGTTGCTAACATGCTTTGATTCATGATTAATCCCTACCATGATATCGTTAATTACTGGAATTTGGTAAGCTTAGTTATTGTGATAGTTCTATTGAGGGTGACGTCTCTATCCGGATGACCGGTGGTCAATGGATACATAATAACGATGAACGACACGAACGTGATGTGTTTAGGGTAACTTATGGTTAGTATCGATATCATTAACACCAGCACTACTACCGAACTGATTAAACTGGTTTTTTAAATCTTGTGGTCTAAAACTTGTTATAATTATTAAACCTATGTTGTTCACTCAACCATTTTTGGTTGACACTTTAAGCATGTTTTGTCTCAGGTGAAGATTGCTAAAGATTATTTGCTATTTGGACTTTGCTGCTTTTGGATTCCGCATTTATACAATCATGTTATTGCATTAGAACATTAAAGTTTACAGTTGTAATGACTTAATACTTTCTGCTGTTTTAATACATTGGTTATCAACTAAAACGTCTCATATAGAGTCGTTCTCGTTTGTACATACTTGTGTTGTGATATTGTGTAGTTATATTTCCCCGGCCCTATTTGGGGGTATGACAGAGTGGTATCAGAGCCAGGTTGTTATAGAGAACCAGGATTGCATATTATGTGTGCCTTATGTGTTAGTTAGGTGCCTTAGCAATCTATAGGACTATAACCTTTCCTGTTTTAGTTCTAGTGCATTTTTTCCCTTACATTTTATTCGTGCTTTTGCGTCATCTTTAGAACCTACCTAATCATCTCTCTTTCTATTCATTTAGGATGTCTCACAATAGCCCAATCATCATCTCCGACAATGAGTCCGATGGATCCTACTCCGAAAGATCTGTCCACACACCGACTTATGGACCTGTTTCCCCGCCATTTTCACCAACTCACCCAAACTATGTCCCTGCTAGTCCACCACATTACCCTCATCTAGAAGAATCCCAAACTAATGATAACTATGATGGGGATGACGAGGAGGAAGAGTTTGTGGAGGAAAGTATTGAAGAAGAAGAAGTTGAGGAAGAATCCAAATCTGAGTCCTCTGTTCAAGGTAATGGAAACAATGGCGTACCGCGAAACCTTTCGACTATTCATTCTCAGTAATATAGAAATGGTGAATGTTGATCTCATAAGCTACATCAACCGGTTTCAAGAATTTGCTCTCATGGCTACTCCCGAGTATCTAGGGATCCAATGCTACATCAATGGATTGCCTAATGAAGTCCGAAGAGATGTTATCTTGGAGAACCCGAGTACCATACAAGAAGCTACTTGCATAGAAAGCTTTTTCATCGACAAACATAAGGAGAAAGAAGGTGCAAAAAGGAAGAGAGAAGGAATGGAGCAAGAAAATTCTAAAAGTAAATTCAACAAGTTTAATAAGGGAAAATGGCCTTATTGCAGAAGATGTGAGAGACATCATAAAGGATGGTGTAAGGCCAAGTGCACCAAGTGCGAGAAGGTGGGTCACGTAGCCAAGACTTGTAGAGTTGTTACTCCATCAGCCAAAACTCCAGCCACAAAGGCAAATGCAACCGTTCCTACTTGCTATAACTGTGGAGGAGTAGGACATTTCAAAAATCAATGCTTGGATGAGAAGAAGAATGAAGAGGCAGAATGAAGAGTTTTTGGAAGCCACTAGAGACATTTAAATTTTCATAGTATTCTTTATGTTACCGTTTAGTACTTCTATAGTTTGGAAGATTTCATTAAGTTTCTGTAATACTCTAGTTATTTTCTTTTAATGAATGATGTTATTTTCTTTTCTTTTATTTTCCATTGAATCTTTCACCTCGATGAAGATGCATATTGGCTAGATGACATAGTAGTAATCTTCTGGAGTGATAAAAGTATGATTTAGAATAATATAATGACACTTGATCAACGTCATTATATTATGATAAGTCATACAGAAATCCTAACGGATCATAATGGGAATAAGATTTGATCAACCTTAGAACCATTGTGTACCATTACATACTCCTTATCACTATATTGTCAACTAAAAATATCAACCCTAGATATTATATATCCTTTACTTGTAAACTATCCACGCCCGGTACTGTACCTATTGCATAGGTACCATACCTCTTAGCTCCATCCGAAAGGAAGGAATTATCTAAACAATCCCAAAGAATTTTTGGAAAAAGGTTTCATTCGTCTTAGCTTGCCTACGTAAGGAGCACCCGTTCTATTTGTCAAGAAGAAAGATGGCACGTTGAGAATGTGTATTGATTATCGAGAACTCAACAAGCTAACCATCAAAAATCATTATCCATTCCTGCTTATTGATGACCTGT